>NC_035440.2:91076049-91376049 GCF_002127325.2 Helianthus annuus | reverse complement strand
ATTTGGCTCCTCGTCAAAGGTTGGAGCGGGTTCCTCCTCTGAGTCGTCAGAAACGTCAAATGATGGAGCTGGTTCCTCTGGTGGTTCGTGAGTAGTTCCACTTGGTCCTGCTTCATTGTCGTGAGTACCCACGGTGGGTTGAGAAACTTCTAGCGGACTAGTCACAGGCTCTTGTGAAGTATATTGCTGATACTGGTACAGAAAAGCTAATTCCTCATCACTTAGCTCAACAGGCAGTTGAAACGACTCCCAGAGTTTGTCATAATCGAATAAGAATCTTTGTCCGGGAAGTTGTGGCGATGGAGTGTGCTTCTGACAATCCACGTGTTGGACTTGAATCACTTTCCCCAGGCATGGTACGAACACCCTCTTCAGCGGGCTTGCGTAACCTACAAAGAAACCCTCATTAGCTTTTGCTCCAAATTTACCATTTTCATCAATAAACGTGCAAGGAGACCCAAATGGCTCCAAGAATTCAAGATTCGGCTTGTAATGGTGCAGCAGCTCAAAGTAAGTCTTCTTGTATTTCTTGACAGTGAGAACTCTATTCAAAGTGTAACAGGCTGCTGAAACCGCTTCACTCCAGAAGTAGATTGGTAGCTTGGAATAGGCTAACATCGTACGGGCTGTCTCAATCAGGTTCCGATTCTTTCGTTCAGCTACGCCGTTTTGCTGTGGTGTGTATGGCGCACTGAATTCATGAAGAATTCCTTTCTCGTTACAGAACTCGTACATCTTGTTGTTCTTGAATTCCGTTCCGTTGTCGCTCTGAATCCTCCGGATTGGCAGTTTATACACCGTTTCCATTTTCTTGAAAAGCATCATCAATGACTCGAATGTTTGATCTTTTCGTTCTAAGCACACAACCCACGAAAACCTCGTAAAGTCGTCTGTCACCACCAAACAATATAAATCTCCGCTAATGCTCTTGACGTTGACAGGCCCGAAGAGATCCATGTGCAATCTCTCAAGAGGTAACCTGATAGAGTTGAGCATCTTCGGTGGATGTGACTTCCGAGTCTGCTTTCCCTTTTTACATGAAATACAATCATCATTTAAGTGAAAGTTTTTCATGTAACATTTGTGCTTGTAATCATCATGAACAGTTCAATTATCAATAAAACAATGTTATTTGATCCCAATGTTTGTTTAGTTGTGTTTTACATTTTTCATGTTTTGACTTTTGTTCAATTTCAAACTCTACATCGCTTTCTGGAGAGTTATACGCTAACTGGTGCTTAAACGTACTCAGTTTAATGCGACAAATACTCCGGAACATCAACATATACTCAACATACCTTAAATAACCTTTACATAACTTAGAAATAAGTTTTGAAGGCTTTGGTATAGCAAAAACAAGTTAAGTCGCTTACAGGGACTAAACTTGACAAACTGCGAAAGTATGCCAATTTGAACTGTAACGAACATTCCAGAACATGTCCATAAGTTAAACATACCATAAATATCCTTTACATAGCTTAGAAATAGGCTTTGAGGAGCTTGGTATGCTAAAATAAACTTTTGGATCATTCAGGGGCTAAAAGTGTCAAAAAGTGCACAAGTTTGCACTTTTGTGCATAACTTACGTTCTGAATACATCCGGACATCCAAATATTTATGTAAGCATCCTAATATTATGCCTTAGTGTTTGGCATGAGAAAAATCCATTCGTCGCGTCATTTGGATCGTTTTTCGCGCTTATGCGCATTCCGTCGTAATTAAGCGAACATCGCGATCGTACGGCCAAACGAACCAACATCCGACATGTTTTTGAGCATGTTTCATGTCCACAATGTTTAGGCATCATTTTAGGGCCTTAAAGTTGGCTTTACGGGCCTTAGAAGTGTCAGAAATGGCTTAAATACGCAATAGGGACCAAAACTGCCATTTCTGAAAGTATGTGCAGATCAGACAGGCCCAGGCGGCCCGCCTGAGTTTGTGCATATCCTGATGCGGGCCGCATGGGACTAACAGACCAGATTCAATGTTTGAAGCCACTTGCAGTTGGCCTTTCGTTCGTTCAAGGGGCAATGCCCTTTCACCCAATCAAGAGCCAAGGGCCATTTTCAGTAACCACAACATTTTGACAAGTGGACGCTTAGGATCGTGGCACGAAAATCAAGAAACGATCCTAACGGCTCTACTTTTCCTATAAATACCCCCCCTATTTTTGCTAAAAACTCACACAATCTGATCAAAATGCTCTAAGTTGATGCCATTGCTTCATACCTGAGCTCTTTGATCTAGATTAGCATTCGGGGACCCTCCGTAAGTATTCTTTCGTTCTTTTATTCGCTTTTCGAGTCCGAAAGTCAACGTTTTGTTGACTTTCTGCATTGACCAGCCTATGGTCAACAAGAAGTTCGTGGAACTTCATAACGTGAGCGTGATCACGATGGTTATAGTCCATAGTGACTATACATACTGATCACCACGTTATCTAGGCTCAGTGACGAGTCGTAGTTTCGGCCAAAATGCGCATTCTTGCGTATTTTGTAACCAAACTACTCGTGAGCATCAAAGCCATTTGTTTTGATACCAAACCTGTTTTCTAAATTTAGTTAAGCATGTTCTAACATGCTTAGCTCGTCACTTTTAGTTTAGTGCATATATAGGGTCGTAAGGTAAGCGATCTAAACCATCACTTATACTTTCAAACCCGACCCATTTGGTCGATCATTAGGATCCGACCAAACACATTAGGTGACCAGAGCTATAACCTTACGAGGTTATACCTTGTGGTCACGATGTTAGGCGTTCCAGACGCGTTCTGCGCGAACGACGCGTAAGGTAGCATAAGCTACCTAAACGGGTCGTAATGGGTCGCAAGCACTTAGGTTAGGTTTCATTTTAGTATGTAGGCTTTGTAAAACCATATTACATGAGTATCCACACTCGTTTGGTTTACAAACCCGCATACTATCCGATCCTTCCGATTTTGGTCCGGTATATTAATATAGCTACCTATTAGGTGCCGTTTGATATTTCGTGATCTAGCATTGTTTGGTTATTACACAACAACTCCAAAGCAATCTCAGGTGAGTACATAGAACCCCATCTTTTACATGTTTTCGAGGAGTTTATGTGAGTACATAGAACCCCTCTTTTACTGTTTTCCAAACTGTTTTGGGGTGAAACACATGTGCCTATCTGTTACTTTCATGCTTTCCATGTTTTCACATCGTATATCTGCTATGCTCATTAGTACATTATAGTACATGATTTCATTACATTTCATGCTATGGATGCCCATATCGTGCGTACTTAGTACATTGATTTACATTACATTTCTGTTGCATATGTTTACTCAGCATATGGACACATTGATTTACATTACATTTCTGTTGCATATGTGTACTCAGCATATGGACACATTGATTTACATGAACATTTCTGCTGCATATGTTTACTCAGCATATGGGCACATTGATTTACATGAACACTTCTGCTTCGTATGTTTACTTAGCATACTTAGTACAATTGTTTACATCACATGCCTTCATTTTGTTATGACATTTGGTTTGTTTAACATGGGACAATACATTCATTAACATTAGCTACGCCGTTCGTTAGTAGGTAGTGGTACCATAGGAATTGACAACTCCCGTTCCTGAAATCCTGGGTTTGATAGGATTGTAAGGAATGACCGAATTCGATATACATAACTTAGATAAACCTTTAATTTGTTTAAGGGTTTATCGCCACAGTCTCAAGGCTTGGATGTATGCATATTTCACAATACCGCATAAATGTTAATATCATAGAGCATGGATTTTTCCACAGAACATAACGTTGATTTAAACCACGTTTTACTTCAACGACTTGTTTTGTGCATTTTACATATGGTTTAAGTTGATACATTTTGCTTACCGTACATGATACATTTTGGGATACACATTACATGATTTACATTGAACATAAACACGTTGACATTGACATACACGTTTGGTGGTTTACATTGAACATAGACATTTGACATGATTTACACAATAATACTTGGCAATTGAGTTATACAAGAACAATCTTACATGGTGGATGGTTTGGGTAAATGGTTTGAGTAACGTGGAGTATGTAATATGATGCAAACATGGTGGATACGCCGCTGGTACTTACTATATATAAATGTTTGTATAATATTACATATCTTAGCGTTATCTAAATCATTTCAGTTTAGACATATAACATTTTATACAAATAACATACTTTTCATAAAACATTGTCTTACAAAACAACTTATTTTATTCAACTCATTTTACTAGGTTATTCATTTAACCTTACGTTTATCTATACATATCATCTGATATTATCGTTTTTCAAATGGTTTACAAAGCGAGACAAATTACAAGGTTCATGACTGATTGTTATTAAACATTTCTTTAAAACTCAAGTCATGAATCCCACTTTCACAAAAACCTATGTACCTCACAGGCATTTTTATGCTGACGTACCTACTTTCACATGTGTTTTCAGGAGCTGTTCCATAAGATGTTGATCATGATACTAGGGCGGCCCTGTGCCTTAGAGACTAAAAGTGAAGATAGAACTAGTATAACTATGTTTTGAATTATGTACTTCCTTTTAAGACAATGTAACACCCGTGTTTGATAAATAAAATGTAACTTTAATTTCCATGGTTGTATAACAATTAATTCTGTCCACAACACTCCCCGGCGTTTCCGCCGCGGTTGCACGTTATACGCGGCCGGGGTGTGACATTTCACATTAACACCCTCAACTAAATCGTTATGTACTAAAAAGTTCATTTTTCGCACGTGAATGTGACCCATTTTCCGGTGCCACATTATAGACTCCTTTTCAGTAGCTTTAGACTTAGTGACAAAACACTGTTTTTGATGAGTTGTTGGTGTTGCGACACTCATGTCCAAAATATAAAGATCATTTACCCGCGGAGTGCGCAACAACACCATCTCATCAGGGATTTTAAGCCCTGGTTTCAACACTAAACATTTAGATTTAGTAAAATGTACACTAAACTCTTTATCACAAATCTGTGATATACTCAGTAAGTTGTTTTCCAGCTCGACTACATAATTCACTTTGTCAAATGAGATCACTCCGTTTGTAAGCGTTCCTTGACCAACTATTCTTCCTCCTTGATTCCCTGCAAACCCAACATAGCTTCCATTGATTGACTTAACATCATAAAGAAGAGCTAAAGTCCAAGTCATATGTCGTGAAGCTCCACTATCCATAATCCATCTTGATAGAATTGACTTGGGCAGCCCCTGCAAACATCAAAAACAATTTATTCAAACAATGAAGCCCATGATTTCTTTACTTCCGACACACTTCCGAACACAACATCACACTTTTCATTTGTTTTCGGAAAATCAAATGTGACATTTGGAACCTCTTCTTTCACAATTGTTTTAACTTTGTTAGTTATTGGTGGAAATTCATCAAGAAAATTATCAACTTCATTTTCAAAATCAACCACATCATCTTTAAAAAGATTTGAATCAATTTTCAAAGCGTTCTCCTTCTTCTTGACCTCAACCGACGGTTTCGATTTCACGATCCAAGACTGATTTTCAAAAATTTTCGTCTTAGGGTAAAACTTTGAAGTCTTGCTAGTCTTAGAGGATTCGCCAATCTCGAAAGTCGATTTCGGCTTATCCTCTGACTTCAACGATTCACCTCTTTTCAAAATACGGATCGGAGAAACCATTTCCTTTTTACCTTTTGAAACAACTGGTGATTTAGGTCGAGATTTTTGAACCGTTTGTTTTTGAACATTTTGTTTTTGAACATTTGGTTTTTCAACCTTTGGTTTCTCAACCATTTGTTTTTGAACTGGTTTTTCAACAACATGTTTCTTAAACACTTTTTGACACTGTTTTGCCATGTGTCCAATCTCATTGCAGCGATAGCACACCCTTTTATCATACTCGACAAAAGTAGTATTGACCGTTTCATCTTTAAGCTTCTGTGCTGCATTGAAATCGTCCACAGCTTTTTGACTAAAAATATATTCCTTTTCAACATCAGTACTAGGACCAGCAACAAAAACATCATTTATCTTTTCTTTTGGCTTAACCACTTGTTTAGCCGTTTTCTTTTCAAACCCAATTCCTTTGTTTTTAAGATGATTTTTCTTGTTTTGACCTTTACCAACCCCATCTTTCTTTTCCGAACTTGTAGGACGTGAAGTAACAAACGACTTTTTCAGTTTCGAAAAGAATTCATTGTTATTAATTTCATTAATGTTTAATTCAACCAGTTTAAACACTTTCTCGACATTTTCGAACTTGACATTCTGAAGCGGGTACTCGAAGTTGGAATAAAGTTTGTCAGTTCCAACCATAGTGTATACCACCATGATCGGATCATCATTCGTACTCTTTTCCGATTTCGGTACATATCGATCTAAGAAATTTCCTTCGTCTTCAAAATCACTGACAGCCTTCCAAAATCACTGACAGCCTTCTCAGAATGAGCCTTTTCAGATTTCTCACTTTCCTCATCCAACACCTGATCGACAACATTTTTGATAACCTGAGATTCATTATCAGTGTCAGATGCAGTGAAAGTGATATCAATGCTGTCAGGTAAATCACTCTCAATCGTTTTCAGCTTAAGATTTAAAGCAGCTTCCACCCCATCTGGATATTTCTGAGTGTAGTGATTCCACATTGGGGGTGGAACGCTCTTGAAAACAGGTGTAGCATGTGGCTGTTGAGGGACGATTTGTTCCAAAACATAAGACGAAGCCACATAGCTCATTAACTTTTTATCAATCCTGTCATTCTCTATCTTGGCCAATTCAAGTTCTTTTCTTAGTGATGCAATTGTGTCAAGATGATAATTGACTTCTTTTTGTTTATCAAACAGTGTAGCTTTAGCCAATTTAGTAGCTTTATCATTTTCGACACTTTCTTTTTGAATCATCTTAATTGATCTGGCTAACGTATCATAAGCTTCTTTTAATTGTTCAAGGTCAAACTTAATCATATCTGTATTATGTTTCAATTCCCGATAATTAGTGTCCTTTTCAAGACACTCCACGCATGGTTGTAAACAACGTTGGCATGGCGTTTCGGAGATTGGAACAACTTTTTCATCAACCTTTTCATCACAATCAGTTTTACCGACATGCTTTGACTCAGACACAGACTGTTTGATAGATTTGACCTCCTGAACTCCGGATTCCTCTCTGTTAACCGACACCTTATCGACAGACTGTGACTCCTTGGGTTCTGAATCTACCTCTTTAAGCTTTCCCATTAGAGCTTTGTCAGCAATGTCTTTCAGAACTTCTCCGGTCGTCTCTTTAAACACGTCAATCACTTCTTCGACAGCTTCTTTCTTCTCCTCAAATCTAGGACAAGATCCGGTTCTTGGTTCCTCGAAATAACCTGCAAAAGAATCAAACACATTAGGAGGCATAATTGATTTCATAGTATAAACTAACTCCTCCTGTTGTGATTGATAGTAGTATACTTCAGCTGCTATTTCCTCAACATCTTTAACATTTTCCGTAGGAATCTCTTCAACAACTTCAGAAACAACTTCATCAACAATCTCCGATTCAAACACTACCTCAGAAATCTCAACAACCTCTGCCATCATGGCCTGATCATCTCTACCAGGGATATATTTATCCCAACTAAAACCTGCAGCTACCTGTTCATCATCTTGGTTCACAATCAATGCCTTTTCAGGTTTGTTTTCTATCTGTGGCCTTTGAACAGTTTGCTGTTGGTTTGGTCGATGGTAGATTTCCTGTCGATAGTAATCATTGGTGAACGGGTTTTGGTGATTGTTGACTTCACGGTTTGGACACTCTCGTTTAAAGTGATCGCGTTCTTTACACTTGAAACACGTTACTTTCGACTTATCAAATCCTAACTTCTGATGTGGACCTGATAAACTGTTTCTTCCCGTGATTTCCATGAACCTTTGAGCACGACGAACTAAGCTTGCCATACACCATTTAATGTCAATCAGTTCAAGCTCCTCGGGGTCTATTTGGTCATAGTCCTCCTTTGTCATGTCCGAATTTCCAATTCTCCCCGCAACTAGACCTTCATATGCCTCGAGAACGGAAGCGAGTAGTGCAATATGTTGCTTCGCAGCAGTTTCCGTTATCTCGTTTCCATTTTTGATATTCACTTCGATATTACACTGTACTCCAGAAACATACGCCTGATGATTTGATCCGGTAGAGCTTTGAGGCGAAGACTGTTCCTGAACTTTGACATTCGGTTCAAAATTCGCGAAAGGTGTAGAACTGCTTGATTGATGAGAACTTGATGTAGCATTTGAAGTGTTATCAGCACTGAATCCTGTTTGTATCTTTGGGCTTTGAAGATTCGCAACTGAAGGGCTGCCTTTGTAGTATAAAGATACGTCTTGTTGCATGCTAGCAGAATTCATCTTCTTTATCTTCAACAACTCAAGCTCGTGGGCTTCGATCTTTTCAATAAATGAACTCAGATTGAGATTCACAAAATCAGAACTGTTTTTCAGCATCATAAGATACGTTCCCCACTCATCATATGGAAGTGCATCACAAAGTTTATCAATCCATTCTTCATTTGTTTTTTCAATTTCTAATCTTTTCATTTCAACTACAAGGTGGCAATATCTTTCGATTAACTGTTTTGTTGATTCTCCTTTGATCCCAGTAAAAATATCGAATTCTTTCTTGATAAGCGCCTTTTTGCTCTTGATCATAGAAACACTTCCTTTAAACTTCAGTTGTAGCGCTTGCCAGATTGACTGAGAACTTTTGTCATGTTGTAGTAACACAAGAATGTCTTCTTTAATTGCTTGCTGCAAGATGCTCACCATTTTCTTTTCAGCTCTAAACTCTGTCTGTTCAGTATCTGTAAGACTTCCAATGCCTTTAACCAACCCGAGCCCATCAACTGGAGGTACGTATTTCACTTCAATCTTCATCCAACACTCGAAATGGTTGGCCTGAACCCAATTTTTAAACCTTCCAGACCATCCAGCATATTCATCTAAGCTCATCAGTTTGGGTGGCTTTTGCATTGTTCCCAATTCGTTTTCCATGTTGACATTCTGTACGATACTAGCTGGACTTTGTATAGCCGCAGCACTTCCCGCAAACATGTTGAAAAAATCTTGGTGTTCCATTTTTAATGACAAGTTTTGAAAATTTTTAACTTTTTCACAAAACAGGTTGTTTTTATCAAAAACTTTTAACACAAATTGAACTTCCAACACTTGATCACGTACAAAACGGACTTGAATGCTCAAAATATGAATTTCACACACTAACAGGTCAAATAAGCGAACCTATACTCTAAGTGATGTCACAATAAGCGGACCTATGTAATGTCTGTATAAGCGAGACCACAAGAGCGAACCTCTAATATGTCACAATAAGCGAACCACACGAGTGGAACTTCAACTAAATGTCACAATGAGCGAACCTTACAAGCGGAACCTCTACTAAATGACCCAATGAGCGGACCTCTGAAGCGGAACCTCTACTGAATGACCCAATAAGCGGACCTCTGAAGCGGAACCTCTACTGAATGACCCAATAAGCGGACCTCTGAAGCGGAACCTTAACAAACATGTCACTATGAGCGAACCTAAAAAGCAAAACCTCTCAAGTGACGTTTAAGCGGAACCTATTCACGAGCAGTTTTAGGTCATTTTTAATCCGATTTTAAGCCTGAATTTCTCAAGGGTTTGTTATTTAGCAGTTTTACACTATGTGACAAGTTTTCAGTCCATTCTGTCTGTCAGAAATGTCAGAAACTCAAAATGTGTAGGTAAAAAGCTTTGATTCGCGGAAACTAGCTCACAACTGGCTCTGATACCAATTGTAGGACCGAGTTTGACAGTCAATTGAGTCAATTCGAGCTAGTACCTACCGAACATGTAGCGGAAATACATATTTGGCATGAATCAAAGCAAAACTGTAGAAGAAATGAGTAGAAACAGCTAGAATTCACTTTTAACTTGTTTTCACATTAAATCTTCAGAAAACACACGGTCAGCAGTTCGGCTACCCGATGACATCAAAGTCCTAAATGTGAAAACTGACTAGGGGTATTTATAGAAGAGACAGGTTCGCTTATATGGACATGACCATATGAGCGGACCTCTTACATGTAGATCCGCTTTTATGGCATGTGACCATATAAGCGGACCTCATCCACTAACATCACAAAATTACATAATTACCCCTGTACAATACATAATCAACCCATCTAGACCCTATACATTAATCTAACAAGACTAAGACGCAGGCTTTAGACATAATGCACCAACAGTTTCATAGAACCCTAAGGTGCTATGACTCAATAACACTTTGTTGCATGAGATGGACAAATCTTAAACAAAAAGATGCCGGTGTCAGACATATGTCATTTTTTGTGTTTTATGATTGATGAATATTATAATGGCATGAAGAGACGAATGACACTGATGAATGGTTTGAAGATAATTATTCAAACAAAAAACTCACGTCATTTTGTCATTCCAAACGGCCACAAAAAAGCCTACTTCAATAACAAAAACTCACGCATGCCAAAGTCAAACCGCCAGTGAACATGTTTCAAGGATGAAAGAGACTGATGACAGTGAAGATTTGGAAGATGAATTGTTTCTATTTTTATTTTGTAGGATCGTTATTGACGATCAAATGAGTCAATTTGAGCTAAACACCATTGTTTATGCAACGGAAATACACAAACAGTTTGAATCAAAGTAGAATGGAGTAGAAACAGAATGCCGATTACTTTAAACACATTTTCTCATTAATACTTCTCAGAAAAATTTGGCAGCAGTTCGGCTACACGGTCGACATTCAGATACAAATGAGAAAACACAAACCACTATATATAGGGGGCTGATTTCGCTCCAAATGACATAGTGTCATTTCGGGCGAAATCAGAAACAATTGATTTCGCTCCAAATGACAAAATGTCATTAGGAGCGAAATTAGAACATTAAAGCATAAAGTTACAATTTCAACCCCTATACTATACAATCTTGACATATATAACCCCTAGACCCTATACAAGCTTGACTAAGACTAAGACACAGGCTTTAGACATACGTGCACCAACAAACTCCCCCTTGGATACAGCCGCAGTCTTCAGTCTTGTCTTCGGGTCTTCAGAGTGACTTGAACGTTTCTTCACGCTGCTTAGGCTTTCTCCTAAGCAAGTTCCTCACTCTATCATTCTCTTTCTTCCTTTTCTTTTCTTCCTCAGCTTGAATATTCATCCACTTTCCTCGATTTTCTTCAAGCTTCCTACGTTCACGTTCAGCTTTCCTCTTTACTTTCTCCTCGAGCGACCACCAGGTTGACTTCCATTTACTTTCAAAGTTAATGCCTTTCTGAAAGCAAAGAGTAGCAACTCTTTGAAACTGCATCGCCTGCTCTTTATCTTCAGCCTGATAGTGAATTTTGTTAATGAATAAACATTCAATATCTTTCGCTGAGCAGTTCACTAACCACATCGGGTCAAACACATGTATCTCTTTTATCTCCCTTCCAGCTCTGTATGTAATCACAGCTTCTAGAGAGATACAGCTGTATACCCAGCCCATGAGGCCTTTATAAAATTCCTGTTCCATCTTCGGCATTGGTATATTCTTCATTGTCTTTGGCTTTTTAACGTTAAGTATCGTCTCTTCAACCCCTGTTACCGGATCTACCCTCTACACTCTCTTTGGGTAATGCGGCTTCCAGTGTCGAAACTCTTTCAATGATTCAAACTTTATGTACCCCCACATTACGACATCATTTTTCCGTACTGGATACTCTAAAGTTCTTACTTTCGACAGCTCCTCAACATCCCACCATGGTAATGACATTATATCATATAGACGTTCAAAGTACTGAACTCCAAACTCCCTTCTGATCGCATATGCATTAACATGAGGCAGGAAACCCCAGCTAATGATCTCACCAAGTGAAATCCTTAAATCTCTCTGATAGAACTTCAACGGCCTTTTGAATTTTCTCTCGTGACTATCTTTAAACCACTTTTGCCGTTCTACATATCCTTCGGAGTACCGTCAAAATTTTTGTCTTTTAAGATTTCAGCCACTTTTCTTCTTAACTCGTCTCTATTCTCTTCTGTAAAGAACTCCATCAGTGTAGGATACTCAGAAGTATCTTCACTAATACTCTCATCATCTGTGCAATCCTCAACCTCAACCCTGTCGTACATATCAGCATCCTCTACATACTTATACTCGTATTCTGGTTGATAGTTGATGTCGAATGCATTTAATTCCTCTTCAAAATCAAACTTGAAATCAAGATCCACCATACGTGTCATTTCTTTAATCTTTTCCAATGTATACGTATGAAAGTGTTAACCTTCTTCCCTATAAGTATCCAATCTCAAAACTAACTTTTCAACATGTTCAACATTTTGAGCATCACCATGCTCCCCCTTCCTTCAGCTCCCCCTGTCTCTTCGTTCACAGAATCATTCATCAAATCATCAACAGTTCTTTCATTGGAAGCTTCAGTTACTTTAATTCCCATACCACCTTGAGCATCGTCATCGTCATTATCAGAACCATGACTGCTAGCAGAAAAAACTTTCTCATCATCGTCATCTTCCTCATCATCTCCCTCTTCTTCATCCTCCTCATCATCTTCCTCATCGTCATCAGCAGCAAGGTCTTCTAGAGTTACAGGTTCTTCAAAGATACCAGAAATAGACGATATCGGAACAGGGTTTTCAATCACTAAAGATGGAACAATTGATCTTTCAACAACTGCCACACTGCTTTCAGTACCCTTTCCCTTATCTTTCATCTGTTCATCAATCTCAGCTTGGCGTTTTGCCCTAAGCTCTTCAACTTGTATGTCTTCGAATCTTTGTTCAACTGACATTCCGAGCATATTCTCCACTACTTTATTCAACATGTAGAACTCATGCTCTTTAAATGCCTTTGCAGCCTCAAGCTCTTTGTTTTTCATCTCGAAATACTTGTTCTGCTCATCTCTGCGAGCCTTTTCTTCTTCAAGTTCAGCCACTCGCACCTTCAAGATATCAATCTCAGTCTGATCTGTATCAATCTTCTTTAACAAAAACTTGTTTTCAGATTCTAGCTTCTTTACACGCATTTCTAGAATCTTTTCCTGATCAGCTACTTTCTTACTCTCAGCTGCTAACACTTTGTTTTCATTCAACACATCATCCATCTTCTTTTCCAACTTCTTTACTTGTTCATCGTTTGCAAAGCCAAAATCTCCAATATCTTCAAGATTATCTGGAGGAATATGAAGACCTTTATGCCCAGAAGAACCCGGAGTTAGTTGAATTTGAGTGAGTGGCGGTGTTTGAAATATTTCTTGAGATGTGAGCAAGGTTTGTTGTTGTGGTGGTGAGAGATGTAGTGGTGAAAGATGTAATGGTGAAGGTTGTCTGAGTGGTGTTGGTTGTTTTAGTGATGAAGGCTGTCTGGGAGGTGTTGGTTGTCGTGGAGGTGATTGTATTGGTGATTGATGTGGGGTAGGCTCAGGTGGTGGTGTTGGTGTTTTACTAGGTTCTTTGGCTGGTTTCTTCTTTAACACAATCTTTGGCTTCGTAATCTTTGTAGTAACTTTCTTGATTTTCGGAGATACAATCCTTTTCTTTGCACCTGCTTTCTTTTTGCCGCTTGAAGGTGATTGAGATTCAGAAACGTGCTCTGGAGATGGAACGTAGGCAGCACCATCTTTCTCCTGTCTCTTCCTCTTTCGTAATTGTTTCTCTTTTTCTGTAGCGTCTTGAATTCTTCTTAGACGTTCAGTCTCATCTACTTCATCATCTGAAGAACTAGAAGAGCTTGTTGTACTTTTATTGACATCATCACCGTCAACATCATCAAGAACCTTCTCTTTCTCAGCTTCCACATTAGCTGCTTGATCAGACACTAAATCATCAACTTTAAGCATCACTTGATCAATATCAGCATACGGATCTTCTTCCGCAGTAACAACCGGCTCATCTACCTCAGGTTCATCAACCAATAATGCCTTTGTCACTTTCTTTTGTTTCTTCTTTGGCTGCGATGAAGACCCCTCACCCTCCTGTGATTTAGGGGTAACCTTCCTGCCTCTCCTCCTTGTTTCTTTGACAAACCAGTCATTTCGGGTGGTTTTGAACTCCTCAAGAGTCTTAAGCTCATCACCGTAAGCTGCTTCCTTCATTTCTTCTTTGTTTCTCCAGTTTTGATGATCGACTGGATCAGGATCAAAATAGTTTATATCCTTTATAAATCCGAAGAACGCAGCACCTGTCTTTGGTTCTGGATGGTTTGGATGATATCTCGCAAGCTGCTTGAGAGAATCATTGCTCATGTGTGACTGAACTAACAAATCATCCTTCAAATCACGTTCAATCTTTGGATATGCATCATCGATCAGCATCTGCACAAATCTTGGATAAGTCCAAGTTCGACTCTTTGTAGTAATATTCTCGGCCATATAATGAAAGACAATATGCGAGAAATTATATTTCTTGCTCAGAACTAACGCAGTGACCATGTTCATCTGATAATCACGCATTGTATCGTAACTTCCCTTGGTATGACTAAGTGACATCAATATACAATGAATAATAAACTTGTAAAGTTTCTGGAATTTTGACTTCAAATAATTTCCAACATTTAGAGCACCCTGGTAACCCATCCTGAGCATACAACCCTTTACCATCCGTTCTGGAAACTTTGTTGGCGAATCTGCATCGTCCGGAAAATTCACAACCTCGCGAATAAGTGCCTCAGTAACAACAATTTCCTTCTTTTCATTATGCACCTTCACAATTGAATGAATTGCTTTGTTTGCCTCATCATACTTTGAATGCTTCCAGAATCTTTTAATATGTGACTTGTACAATGGACGTTGATCAGACAAAGCCTTTTGAATAGGGATTCTACCCATGAACTCCAAGATACTGCTAAATTTAGCCAATTCGGTATTTTTCTTCACATCCAAGTCACAACAGCTGTTGTGAAGTGGATCAAATACCACATTTGAACCCTGCAAACAATATAACACACAATGAGTCAATACTTAGAAAAATTTCACCAACAAACAGTCACAAGCGAAATCACATGAAATGACTAATCATTTCAGGCGAAATCACCCAAGAATGTTTGGGGCGAAATCACATGACACCTCAAAAGTGAAATCAGTACAAATGCATAGAAACGGAATCACAACAAATGCACTCAGGAGCGAAATCACTAAGTTGTGTTAGGAGCGGAGTCAGGTTAAACTTAGAAGCGAAATCAGAAATGACACTTAGGAGCGGAATCACCTGACTCTTAGTTTGGGGCGAAATCACAGACAAACATTCAAGACTTTTTAGATGATGAAATTGAATACATTAACTTGTTCATCTGTTGATTCCGACACTAGGGTTATGTTTTAATTTCATTTTTGTCCCCAAACAAGCCCTAGATCTATGTTTTTACCCTCTGTTCATCGTTAAACATACTCTAACCCTAAATCTGTAACAATCAACAATCAATATATGTATTACACCACAATCCGACAACACATGTTCAATTTCTTGTTCAGATTTAACAGATAAGAACCCTAATTCTATGTTTTTCACATGACAGATGCCGACAGTTCAAATAACTCATGAAATTGACACATTTGATCCCAAATCTACCTTGCCCATGATTAAAAGATGAGATAATCACAAGTTCTGATAAAAATTGGGCAGCAATTCGGTAGAGAAATGATGATTTGGGGGTTTCGTTCAAAGTCACTGAGAGAGAATCAGTTTGGGGCGGAAACAAAAAAGTGAGATAGGAGCGAAATCAGGTGGCTTTTATAGCCTGTCTGATTCCGCTTGAAATGATCATGAAGTCTCTCGAGCGAAATCACTTTATGAAGCTACGAAAGGAATCAAGTGTGAAGCAGCTAGAAGCGAAATCAGATTTACGTGCCATTACAAGTGAAATCAGCTTTTAGTGTGTTTAGGAGCGAAATCAAAAAATTATTTTCAAAATTTTTAACTTTTTAGCAATTTCTGATTGTTCACCGACACACTCAGTTAACCAAGTCCAAGTTGATGACCTTGGTCAACTGTTTGGCCTACCAAGTTCAAATTAATGACCTTGGTTGACCAGATTATGAAGTACGCTGACGTTTTGATCTGAAAATAGTTCAAATTAATGACCTTACGAACTTTTTGCACTTTCAAACACTTTTTCAATCTGTCAAACATGTACCAATCACTGTTAAGTATCTCCTGCTTACCCAACCCTCATCAACAGACATGATCTGCACAAGGCTTTGATCGTCTGATTCCCAACGTCGGTTGTCGAAAATAAGATGAACAAATAAAATCTTTTTGGATTTTTTATACAGGATAAACTGAAAATATGTACACACAATCTATTTGAGAGTGTGTTAGGGGATCAAATCAGCATTTGACAAGACACAAGCACCGTTAAGCTACTATTTCATACCAATCCTTAAACAATTCGCGTAGATTGCTGATATACTGATCCTCTTAAATTTTCACAGAACTTTCAATCTGTCCGGGATACGGAATTAATGTTTTAAGACTTAAACCTCTACATGTGTCCCACCTCAGTATGTACTCCCGTATCCAGATCCCAATATTCAGTCTTACAGGTGAGTATACCTAGATGATATCTGTAATGGGGTGAATTGCGAGGGTCGTGAGAGCTCAGGTCGATACTTCCGTATACGCAGAGAGATGACGGCTTCGACTTTACGGTGGGTTCCCTTTAGAGAATCTTTTTTTACAACAGCACATGATTTGACATTTTTCAATGTTTAATCATTTTTTATGCTGAGGGAAGGCTTTACAAGTAAAGCATTGCGTAAAGCATTATCCGGGGACTAGGTCATTATTTCCATACAGCAGAAGTCCCGGGATAATACCCCAGATATCACTAAGCATAAAGACCTAGTATCTCAGAATAGGGGACCTTTCAAACGAGATTTCGGGAGTTACCCATATATTCTGGAGGTGTTCCCCACGTAAAAGCAAGTAAATTTTAGGTTTATATCCCAAACTAATCTACTGATTTTGTAAAAACCTATCATCACATCTTTAGCAAGACTGCTTAATTGCATTTTAAACTTTACATTTCTTTAGCGTACTGTGTCCGTCTAGCTGATGTACTATCATTTCCCCTATTTTACACAAACTCTTTTTTCAAGTTTTCTAATGTTTTTGGATTTTTGTATTTTATCATGTTTTTGTGTTTTTCGGCGAATTTCTCCCCCTAAAACTAAAACATATTTTTGTGTTTTTGTTTTTATCGAAAAGCAGAAAACAAACTATACAGAAGGTTGACAACACGACATGGTTCACGTCTGATCGCCGCCCTCCTCGGCTTCACATTCTACTACCCTCCCAGAACTCAGATTTTTCATCCCGTTCAATTTTAAAAGATAGTAAAATCTCTTTTTGTCAAAGGGTTTTGAATAAAAATCAGCTTTCTGATCATCGGTGTGTATGTGCTCAATCCGGATTAACTTCTTCTCGTGACAATCACGGATGAAGTGGTGACGGATTTCAATATGTTTCGTTTTTGAATGGTGAACCGGGTTTTTAGTGATATTTATAGCTGCTTCGTTGTCCACGTATATCAGCGTATCCAAGAATTGCAAACCGAAGTCGCGCATTTGCTGTTGGATCCAAAGGATCTGTGAGCAACAACTGGAGGTTGAAACGTATTCAGCCTCACATGTAGAAAGCTCCACTGCGGTTTGTTTCTTGCACTGCCAGGTAACGAGTCGAGTTCCGAAGAACTGACACCCAGCCGTGGTGGACTTTGCATTCTGCTTGCAGCTTCCAAAGTCAGAATCAGCGAAACCTGAAAGGGAAAAGTCACCCGAGCGAGGATACCACAAGCCGATGCTTTGGCAGCCTTTCAAATACCGTAAGATACGTTTGACAATCGTCAGGTGTGACCGCTTCGGGCTCGACTGATATCTGGCACAGAGACATGTCGGGTACATGATGTCAGGACGGGAAGCAGTGAGATACATCAGAGATCCAATGATTGACCGGTACAGTGTCTCGTCCACTTTCACCCACTTTCGTCTGGACAAATTCCATGGTTCTGTGCAAGGGGGGTTGCTGCAGGACTGCAACCAGTCATATCGAACATGTCAAGCACGTCCTTTACGTATTTCGTTTGGTGAATGAAGATTCCATCGGGCATCTGCTCCACCTGCAGCCCGAGGAAGAACTTCATCTCCCCCATCGAACTCATCTCAAACTTTTTCTTCATCACTTTCTCAAACTCTTTACAAAGATCGTCGTTGGTGGAACTGAAAATGATATCGTCAACATAAATCTGCACGATCAACAAATGGCCTGCCACTTCCTTTGTGAACAACGTGCTATCTACTGTCCCTCTGATGAACCAGTTGGCCAACAGATATTGGGAAAGCGTCTCGTACCAGGCTCTCGGGGCCTGGTGAAGTCCGTAAAGCGCTTTATCCAGCAGATAGACTTTGTTTTTGTGCAGTGGATCTGTGAACCCCGACGGTTGTCCCACATACACCTCTTCTTTAATCTTTTCGTATAGGAAGGCAGATTTGACGTCCAGCTGGTACACTTTAAAGTCTTTCCATAACGCAAACGCCAGGAAGATCCGAATTGCCTCGAGTCGAGCAACAGGCGCGTAAACTTCATCGTAGTCGATGCCTTCTTGCTGACTAAACCCTTGTACCACTAGTCGTGCTTTGTTTCTCACCACGACTCCTCTGTTATCCCTTTTACACTTGAAAACCCACTTTGTTTTAATCAACTTTTGATTCTGTGGCAGATCGACAGGTCTCCAAACACCCAGCTTTTCAAATTAGTGCAGCTCTTCTTGCATCGCGTTTACCCAGCTATCCTCAGTTAACGCCTCTTTGTAAGTTCTGGGCTCGATCTGCGAAATAAAACACTTTAATGAGAATTCTTCCTGCAAATGAGCAACAGAAGAATAGAAACATGTAAGAGCTCGATTGATTTGATCTCGGGTTTTGACACCACGTTGCAGGTCACCAATTATTTGCTCTGACGGATGGTAAGACAAAGTCCTAGGCATCATGGTATCATGCACATTCACTTCCGATTGCAAGTTTGATATATCAAGATCAACGGTTTGATCCTCAGCCTCCGTCGAAGTATCATTTGGTTCCTCGTCAAAGGTTGGAGCGGGTTCCACCTCTAAGTCATCAGAATCGTCAAATGTTGGAGCTGGTTCCTCTGGTGGTTCGTGAGCTGTTCCACTCGGTCCTGCTTCATCATTGTGAGTACCCTCGGTGGGTAGAGGAACCACTAGCGGTCTAGGCACTTGCTCTTGTGACATATATTGTTGGTACTGGTACAGAAGTGCTAGTTCCTCGTCACTCGGCTGAACCGGTAGTTGAAACGACTCCCAGAGCTTATCGTAATCGAACAAGAATCTTTGTCCGGGAAGTTGTGGTGATGGAGTGTGCTTCTGACAATCCACATGCTGAACTTGTATCACTTTCCCCAGGCATGATATGAACACCCTCTTCAGCGGGCTTGCGTAACCTACAAAGAAACCCTCATTTGATTTAGCACCAAATTTTCCATTCTCATCAATAAATGTGCACGGAGACCCAAATGGCTCCAGAAATTCCAGATTCGGCTTATATCGGTGCAGCAGCTCAAAGCATGTCTTTTTGTACTTTTTGACAGTGAGTACACGATTCAATGTGCAGCAGGCTGCAGATACTGCTTCGCTCTAGAAGAAGATCGGTAGTTTGGAATCAGCCAACATTATGCGAGTTGTCTCTATTAGGGTCCGGTTCTTTCTTTCAGCAACGCCGTTCTGTTGTGGTGTGTACGGCGCACTGAATTCATGAAGAATTCCCTTCTCATTGCAAAACTCGTACATTTTGTTGTTTTTGAATTCCGTTTCCTTGTCACTACAAATTCTCCGGATTGGCAACTTATACACCGTTTCCATCTTCTTGAACAACACCATCAGCGACTCAAAAGTTTGATCCTTTCTTTCTAAGCACACGACCCACGAGAATCTTGTAAAGTCATCAGTCACCACCAAGCAGTACAAATCTCCACTGATGCTCTTTACGTTGACAGGCCCGAAGAGATCCATGTGTAATCTCTCAAGAGGTAACCTGATCGAATTAAGTATCTTCGGTGGGTGTGAGTTCCGAATCTGCTTCCCCTTTTACAAGCTACACAATCATCAGACAAGTGAAAATTCTTTAATTTACACCTTCTACCAAATCATTGTGCACTAGAAAATTCATTTTACGAACATGAATGTGGCCCATCTTTCGATACCACATAATTGTTTCTTTTTCCGTTGCTTTTGATTTTGACACAAAACATTGTTTGTGATGAGTTGTTGGTGTTGCAACGCTCATATCAAGAATATAAAGGTCGTTCTCCCGCGGAGCACGCAACAACACCATCTCATCAGGGATTTTAAACCCCGGTTTTAAAATCACACACTCGTTCTTTGTGAAATATACACTGAAAGATTTATCACATATTTGCGAAATACTAAGTAAGTTATTTTCCAACTCTACGATATAGTTCACTTTCTCGAAAGAGATGACACCATTCGACAACGTTTCCTGTCCAACAATTCTCCCGCCTTGATTTCCGGCGAAGCCCACATAACTTCCATTTATTGATTGACGTCGTAAAGAAGAGCTAGCGTCCCTGTCATATGTCTCGATGCACCACTGTCCATGATCCACTTCGAAAGGATAGACCTGGGCAGCCCCTGCAAACATCAAAACAATTTATTTAAACAATGACGCCCATGATTTCTTAACCTCAGACACACTGCCAAACACTACATCACACTTCTCATCTATTTTAGAAAAGTTAAATGTGACATTAAGAACATCATCTTTCACAATTGGTTTTACTTTGTTGTTAATCGGGGGAAACTCAGCAAGAAATTTATCAAGTTCATTTTCAAACTCGACAACATCATCTTTTAAAACCTTTGTTTCATTTTTTAAAGCATTTTCCATCTTTTTGACCTCAACAGATGGTTTCGACTTCGCAACCCATGATTGGTTTTCAAACATTTTTGTTTTAGGATAAATTTTTGAAGTCTTGTGAGACTTGGAAGATTCACCAATCTTGAAGGTCGATTTTGGCTTATCCTCGGACTTCAAAGATTCTCCTCTTTTTAGAATGCGAATCGGAGAAACCATTAGTTTTTTACCTTTTGTATCAATTGGTGATTTTGGTCGAGGTTTTTGAACAATTTGTTTTTGAACAGTTGGTTTTTGAACAGTTTGTTTTTGAACAATTGGTTTTTGAAAAACAGGTTTCTTAAATACTTTCTTGCACTGTTTAGCCATGTGCCCGATTTCATTACAGCGATAACAGACTCTTTTGTCATATTCGACAAAAGTTGATTTGATTGTCTCCTTTTTCAACTTTTTCGCTGCATTGAAATCGTCCACGGCCTTTTGACTAAAGATGTAGTCCTTTTCATCATCTACACTCGGTCCAGCGACAAAGATATCATTCATTTTCTCTTTTGGCTTAACCACCTGTTTAGCCGTCTTCTTCTCAAAACCAATCCCTTTGTTTTTGAGATTGTTTTTCTTGTTATTACCCTTACTCTCGCACTCTTTCTTTCCCGAGCTGGTAGGACGTGATGTAACAAAAGATTTTTTAGGTTTTGAAAAGAATTCTTTGTTATTAACCTCATCAATGTTCATTTCAACCAACTTAAAAACTTTCTCAACATTCTCAAACTTCACGTTCTAAAGAGGATACTCGAAATCAGAGTAAAGTTTGTCTGTTCCAATCATAGTATATACCACCATAATCGGATCATCATTCGCACTCTTGTCCAATTTCGGTATGAACCGATCCAAGAAATTACCCTCATCTTCATACTCAGTACCAGATTTCTCAGATTGAGACTTCTCAGAATTAACACTCTCTTCATCTAACACCTGATCGACAACGGTTTTGATGACATGTGATTCGTTGTTGGTGTCGGATGCAGAGAATGTGACATCAATGCTTTCAGGCAAATCATCCTCAATTGATCTCAACTTGAGATTCAAAGCACCTTCCACCCCATCTCGATATTTTTGCATATAATGATTCCACATTAGGGGTGGAACGCTCTTAAAGACTGGTGCAGCATGTGGCTGCTGTGGGACAATTTGTTCAAGAACATAAGATGAAGCCACATAACTCATCAATTTTTTATCAACCCTCTCATTTTCAATTTTAGCTAATTCAAGCTCTTTCTTTAGTGAAGCGATCGTGTCAAGATGAAAGTTTACCTCAACTTGTTTATCAAAAAGTGTTGCTTTAGCCAATTTTGTTTCTTTGTCATTTTCAACACTCTCTTTTCGAATCATTTTAATTGACCTGGCAAGAGTATCATAAGCCTCTTTGACTTGTCCAAGGTCAAATTTAAGCATATCAGCATGATGTTTCAATTCCTGATACTTAGTGTCTTTCTCAAGACACTCCATGCACGGTTGTAAACACTTCTGGCATGGTGTCTCAGGGATTGAAACAACTTTCTCAACAACAACCTGTTCATCACACACAATTTTTACATCTTGTTTACCGACATTTTTCAACTCAGACTCAGACACTTTGACTTCCTGAACTCCAGATTTCTGATCTGACTTCTATTTGACTGACACGGTACGGACAGACTCTGACTTCTCGAGTTATGTGTCTACCTCTTTTAGCTTTCCCATGAGAGCTTTGTCAGCGATATCTTTCAATGTTTCTCCAGTCAACTCTTTTGTCACGTCTATTATTTCCTCGACAACTTCTTCTTTTCTTCGTATCTTGGACACGATCCAGTCGTCGGTTCTTCGAAATAACCTGCAAAAGATTCAAACACTTTAGGAGGCATTATCGATTTCATAGAACTTGCCAATACCTCCTGTTCTGACTGGTAATAGTAAACTTCTGCAGCGATTTCTTCAATGTCAACCACATTCTCAACAGGAACATCCTCAACAACCATTTCTGGCTCAGTCACCATCTCCGGTACTTCAACAATTTCTGCCATCATGGCCTGCCCATCGCTTCCAGGGATGTATTTATCCCAAGTGAAACCTTCAGCTACTCTTTCATCATCTTGATTCACGATAAGAGCCTTCTCCGGTTTGTTTTCGATTTGCGGCCTCTGAACAGCAGGTTGTTGGTTAGGTCGATGATAGATCGCCTGCCTATAATAATCGTTTGTGAACGGGTTCTGATGGTTGTTCACTTCACGGTTAGGGCATTCTCTCTTGAAATGGCCACGTTCTTTACACTTGAAGCAGGTAACTTTTGATTTGTCGAACCCTAACTTCTGATCAGGACCTGAGAGATTGTTTCTGCCTGTGATCTCCATAAAGCCTTGTGCCCTTCTAACCAAACTTGCCATGCACCATTTTATATCAATCAATTGAAGCTCCTCGGGGTCGATCTGATCATAATCCTCTTTTGTCATATCGGGATTACCGATCCTACCCGCCACTAAACCTTCATACGCCTCTAAAACGGAAGCAAGTAAAGCAATGTGTTGTTTCGCGGCTGTTTTAGTAATTTCATTTCCATTCTTAATATTCACCGCGATGTTACACTGCACCCCAGAAACATAAGCCTGATTGTTGGAACTTGTAGAGCTTTGAGGTGGTTGCTGCTCTGGAGCTTTGAAGTTTGGCTCATAGCTCGCAAATGGTGAAGACTTGTTTGATTGTGGAGAGTTTGTAGGAGCACTTGAATTTGTATCAGTACTGAAACCCGTTTGTATCTTTGGACTCTGATTTGTTGTAACAGGTGTGCCGCCTTTATAGTACAAAGATACATCTTGTTGTACACTTGATGAATTCATCTTCCTGATCTTCAACAATTCCAATTCATGAGCTTCTATCTTTTCAATGAATGCGCTGAGATTCAAATTCACGAAATCCGAGTTGTTTTTCAACATCATTAAGTATGTGCCCCATTCATCATAAGGTAAGGCGTCGGACAACTTGTCGATCCATTCCTCGTCTGTCTTTGTAATATCCAATCTTTTCATCTCTACCACAAGATGGCAATAACGTTCAATCAACTGCTTCGTCGTTTCACCCTTCATCCCAGTAAAGATGTCGAACTCTTTCTTGATTAGGGCTTTCTTGCTTTTGATCATAGAAACGCTGCCTTGGAACTTCAACTTTAATGCTTGCCACATCGATTGTGAGTCATCATCATGTTGTAACAGCACAAGAATGTCTTCTTTTATGGCCTGTTGGAGAATACTTCTTCTTCTCCGCCTTAAAATCATTCTGTTAGTCTTAGTCAAACTTCCAATGCCTTTCCGTAAGCCCATTCCATCAACAGGTGGAACATATCTTTTCTTTATCTTCATCCAACACTCAAAATGGTTGGCTTGGACCCAATTCTTGAAACGACCCGACCATCCAGCATACTCGTCTAAGTTCATAAGCTTTGGCGGTTTCTGCATTTTTCCTAACTCGTTCTCCATGTTGACATTTTGAACAATGCTTGCCGGACTTTGTGTTGCCGTCATGCCGCTACCCGCAAAAAGATTGTAAAAATCTTGATTTTCCATTTTAGGTGACAAATTCTGAAAATTTTTTAACTTTTTGACAAACAGGTTACTTTTTCCGAGAAACTTTCTACACAGACTGAATTCCTAACACGATATCACGAACGAAACGGACTTAAACCTTCAAACCATGTTTTTTACACTAAACAGTTTTTAGGAGTGGAATCAAAGTTTAAAATTTCAGGCGAAATCAACTATGTGAGTTTCGAGCGAAATCAAGATTATTCCCTCGAGCGAAATCAGAATTTTAAACTTTTGGAGCAGAGCGAAATCAGTGATGAATCTTGAGCGAAATCAGAATTCACGAGCGAAATCACTGATTCCGCTTCTACTGCTCGAGCGAAATCAGAACTTTTGGAGCGAAATCAACTGAAAACACCCTCGAGCGAAATCAGGTTTTGAGACATTTTTTACCAATTTTAAGCCGTATTTTATGCTGAAACTCTCAAGGGTTTGTTAATTGTCAATTTTACACAATATGTCCAAATTTCAGTCCATTTTGTCCGTGGCAATGTCCAGAAACTCAAAAAGTGTAGTAAAAAAGCTTTGATTCTGGTATTCTAGCTCATAACTGGCTCTGATACCAATTGTAGGATCGTTATTGACGATCAAATGAGTCAATCTGAGCTAAACACCACTATTTATGCAGCGGAAATACACAAACAGCTTGAATCAAAGTAGAATGGAGTAGAAACAGAATGTCGATTACTTTAAACACGTTTTCTCATTAATACTTCTCAGAAAAATTCGGCAGCAGTTTGGCTACACGGTCGACATTCAGATATAAATGAGAAAACACAAACCACTATATATAGGGGGCTGATTTCGCTCCAAATGACATAGTGTCATTTCGGGCGAAATCAGAAACAATTGATTTCGCTCCAAATGACAAAATGTCATTAGGAGCGAAATTAGAACATTAAAGCATAAAGTTACAATTTCAACCCCTATACTATACAATCTTGACATATATGACCTCTAGACCCTATACAAGCTTGACTAAGACTAAGACACAGGCTTTAGACATACGTCACCAACATATTTTTTTTAGTTTTCTTTTCCTGTTGTTTGTTATGTATTTTTCAGCTAAGAACAAAAAATATATTATTTTAATAAAAACGCCAAACAGACATAATGATTGTGAAACGCCATAATGCAATAAAACGCCAAAAACTCTCAAACTATAATAAAAGTAATTTGGACAATTATTATTAAAAGCTAAAAATGAAAAAAAAACGCCAAAAAATACTTAAAGTCATTAAAAACGCCAAACTTGGAAGATGGCACGTCTTTCACCCTAAAAACTCATAAAAAGCTAAACAAAAACAGTAAAAATACACACAGTAACTGAAAAGACGGCTACTTTATTAATATCATTTATTATAAATAAACTCTCGCCTAAACTACGCGCCAAAAACATCCTATAAGAGAGATGTCTCTGCACAATTAATTGATCACACCCAAAAAACAACGCCATGTTTCCTAGAAACCATTCACTTTAAAACGCCAAAAAATCGTGAAAAAAGCCACAGATGGGAAACCTCGTTTCTTCTATATTAAGTATTGTTCTGAATGAAGTTTCATTGAATGGATTCTTCTCTGAGGTGGGTATCTCTATAAGCTTTTGCTGAATGAGATGTATAAATATTCATGAAAAAGAGACCGATGACACTGATATGTCATCATGTCACTTTGTTCTTGATATATATATATGGATGGCATGAAGGGATCAATACATTCGAGCAGGCGTTGATCTTCAACATGTCACCAAACAAGTATATATCAAACCACAATATAGGATGCCACTAAAAATAAGCATCTTCTAAAGACGGGTGTTATGTAGGAAAATAAGGATCTACATAAGGTATTCAAAACAGGTTCAAAACGCCAAAAAGGTTAAAGTAGAAGAGGCTAATGACAATGAAGATTTGGATGAGAAATAAGATTAGAATTTTTAATTTTTTTTTCATTTTCTATTGTTTATTATCTAATTCTCTGTTGTTTATTATCTAATTCTCTACTAATAAAAAAAATTGAGTATAAAACACCAAAAACTACAAACACCAAAAAAGCCTGATAGTATGAAAACTGTGAAAACGGATGCTAGCAAAGCACGTTGTTGCTATATAAAACGCCAAAAAATGCCAAACAAAGTATTACTGGAAAAAGCAACACTAATTGACAGATGAAACTGAACGAAACAGGAATTTCAAAACAGTAAAATGAAGAGATGGTAACATTATTGCCAAACATTTATTATATTAAAAGCCACTACATGGAAAATTGAATTTTTTTATCTTTTCAAAACGCCATAATTTTCTGTCACATTATAGGCCTGCATCCTACTTGGCACAACAATCAAAGCCATACTTAGTTAAAACGCCAAAATATTTACTATGCTCCAGATCTAAAAAACAATAAAAACGCCGCATATTTGTTAAATGCCAAAAAATGGAAAGGTGATGTGACACGCATTTAAAATATAAAAGGACAAAAAAAGCCCCTCCGCCCTTCACTATGTCGCGTGACACATGCTACGCCAGAATCCGTTCTCACACTTTTGGCGTTTTCTCCTCATCCCGTTTCTAGATATAGATTACTAATTATTAATATGAATTTGTTAAATAGACATTATTAAATCAACAAAAAAGATGATGACCCAGCTGATCTCTTTGACTTAAATCAAACTTAAATTAGACAGCCATCCAACTTAAAATCGTATTAGACTGAATTCATCGGACCGAAAAAAACCAAAATAAAACTCAAAACTGAAGATTTGAGTGACATAGGGCGGGTTGGACTCGGTCTCTCTGGGTTGTGTGGATCTGGTGTCGGCCAGAGGCGAACCCACCTTGTATGGAGTAGGGTCAATGGGATCTTAAAAATAATAGTAGAGGCAACAAATTAATTTTTTGAGTGAACCAAAAATAACAAGTTCCAGAGTGTTGCAGTTGTAAACAAGGTCACATGTTTGAATACTAGAAACTATTTTTATGTTTTTCTTTATTAAAATATTTTAAAAAATAAATCATGGAGTAAACTACAACTTGCGTCCCTAAGGTAATTGGGCGGCATTACATTGTGTTCCCCAGGTTGAAGTTGGATGTCTGAGTCCACAACATATAAAAAAGGTTACAACCTCAGTCCCTTGTAGGTCTAGTTGGAGGATCAAGAAACCTACTTTCTTGTTGTTAGAATACAATTACAAGTGCGGAATCCTTGTAAGAATGCAACCAAAGCAAAGTATAAAGCACACAAGTAACCAAAGATTCACTATCTTGATTAAGTGGAAGAGAACAAATGCAAACACATACACACAGTGTTTACAGACTCACCAAAAGCTCTCTTCACCTGTTCTGCACAACATAAGCTGTTATATATAGGCCCTAGCCCAGTAACATAACGAAGAATGTTTACTAGGCCCACGAAGAAGCTAAGCCCATGAAAAAACTATGTTCTTCGTTGATCAGTCCACGAAAAAACCTATTAGGCACAAAGAAGGTTCTTCGTGATGATCCTATCCCACGAAGAATGGGTTCTTCGTGGGAGGCTGCAAACAACAAACTATAGACAGACATAAGTGCAGAAAATAGTTAAGGTAAGAACACTTGCAGACTTGCAAACATGCAACTGCATTATATACCATGACATACTAAATTATGAACATGTCGTACCAAGTCAGGATAGGAGGATATCTTGAGTTGGTCGACTCGACCAAAAACGTACAGACTCGATAAACCAAAAGACCGTACATTACATTACATTACAAGCGTAATAAGAACAAGCGACAGACTCAAAATACTGCACCAACAAACTCCCCCTTAGTTGTTGCTTGGTCTTTAGTCTTAATGAGTTGCTTCCGACCATGAACTTCCAGCACGAATTCCCTGATAGTAACAAAAACAAGCGACGCGTTGAAAACGTAAAGCCTGACTTGCGTCCTTGTCTTCATAAAATATGTCATGACGAAATAACCTGTCGATATCAGCAGTTGACATGTTGACTATCCACATCAGATCAAGAATACAGAAGTTTTCTTTGTCATCCCTGAAGACGATAACTGTCTGGTGCATATCTGAATCATAACACCATAGAGCCATGTTCGCGAGAATGTCATGTTCCATCAGCATTAGTGGAATCTTATCCAAAACCTTCACCGGCTTGTACATGAGCCTGTATCGAGCCATGTTGGTTGCTGGATCCAATGTGAACTTGATCTGCTCATACATAGGGAACTGTGGCTTGTACAATTCATCTTTCCAACCCTTTCTTCGTTTAATCCTTAACTTCCGAGCAAACAGCTTAGCACCTTCAAAGTTTGATCGATTAATCAGCTCTAGCTTTGCTAATGCTGCCACATCGTAAAACGGTAAGGTAAGGATACTCAGAAGCGACTTGAAATGCTGAATTCCATATTCTCGCTTCACAACAACGTAATGAATCTCTTTAACGAACATCCAGCTGAGTATTCTTCCCTGAGGACAACCCTTTTCATACTTCAAGTAATCAACTTATACGACAGGAGGGGCTGGTTTTCCAGTCTTTAAGAGGAAGTTCTTTCTCCATTCTTCAAATGAATCAGCTGGGAACATCAGATGAATCTCGATTCTTCAATCTTTCGTCGATCTCATCCATGTTATCTTTCAACCAGCCTTCATCAAATGGATTGAACTCAGTACCGTCTTCTCTTACGTATTTCGACTTCTTGGCGTCGCCTTCGAACACTATTTCATCAAGACCATCCAAGTTTGTTGCTTCGGGTTCACTTAGAGTCTCGTCAATTATAGCATCATCGACTACTTTCATATCAGTTAACCTCAAAATCTGTTCATCTGTCATCTCGGAAATGAACTCTCCGTCTTGTAAGTCTTCTCGACTAACAGGAGGGCATGCTTGCAAGGAAATATCAACTGAGCTTGACGCTACATTTTCACCAGCTGTTGAACTTTCAGGAGGACACACTTGCTGATGCGGGCCCAAGCGTGGAAGAGCGGGCCATCCGGTACTTGGAGGCCCAGGATCGCGTCACAAAAGGGGCTTCATTGAAATGGCTCTAACTTGGGCTACGGGAGTCCGTTTGGGGCGTGTGACCAGTCAAAACGGCGGTTTGGGTCATCGTCCGGGCCGAAAAAACGCTTATTTCTATTAGTTTTTCCATTTTTATGTTTTTTCAAGTATTTTGGGCATTTTGTTTTTGGGCTTGTGTTTGGCCCGTTGTCTTTTTTAGGCCCGTTTCGAATTTCTGTCTCTATTTATGTATTGCCCTAATCATTTGATGGGGCAGAATTGAATTTTGAGAAAAACAGTTTTTCACTTCAAATTCCGAGCCCTTTGGGTTGAATTTTGGGGTTGGGGAAGAACGACATGGGCATTCACAGAATCAACGTGTTTGATCTTCATTATCGTACTACTCACTACATCACTTGCAAAGCAATACCACTTTCCAGATGTTCTAGATCATCATTTAAACCACCCAAAGTGCCTTGAGTTGTCTCAATCTGCTGAGGCTGATAAACAATAATCTGAGTTGAAGCAGATGCCCCTTATGGCTCAGAAGACACTGACGCATTAGGATTACCTTGGTCTTATCTATCATGATCATGCTTTCGCTGAATCTCTTATTCTTTGCATTGATCAGACCATAAGATGTTCACCCTTTTTCTGCTTATCTCGAAGGCAGTATTAATTGACTTGAAACCATCCACCAGTGTGGTGTTCCTACTATTATACCATTTCTTCATGAAATCATGCCTTTCAGCCAGACGATCAGCAGATTGTTTCACGTCTATACTTGGTTCCTTCACTCTATTCAGCTCAATACCGCGAGCATTGTCAGTCGCCCGCATTTGTAATAACTGCCTTGCATGTTCATCATTGACAGCTTTCAGACTTTCATTCTCAGCTTGGAGTTGTATAATTTCAGTCTGTTGTTTGGTCACAGTTTCCTTTAACTCGTTAATCTCCACTTGCTGAGCAATCACCGTGTTTCTATTTGCCAACATAAACTCTGAATGTCGATTGATTTGTTCTACAGCAGCTTGTAATTGTGAAAATAGAAAGTTTACCTTTTCATCCGATCCCATTTCCGAGAACATTCTGCCACGGCGTTCTGAGCTTTGCTGATGAGTTGCAGATCGTTTTTGCTGACTAGAGGAAGTTCCATGTTGTTGTTCAGCTGGTGGAGTCACAATAGGAGTCTCAGTTGCAGTTGTAGCCGTTGGAGGTGGTTCAGTTGCTCCAGAATGTAACACCCCGAAAACGGGTTCGGTAATCAAACCCCGTTAATACTAAAAGACCGGTAAAGTACCGTTAGTGGTAAAAGTAACCCGGTAAATATTAGCATTTAAATAAATGATCCTAATATTAATTAAAAAGCGGATAAGAACTTTCAAGAAATAAAATGGATAAAAGGCACGAGTTAACGGAACATAAAAAAATAATAAACGGGTTAGAACTCCCGGAACTCACTAAGTTAACTAGGGGCAATCAACCTAGTTATTAGTTATTTATTTAAAACAATAACGAAGCATGAACTAGTAAGCCTTTTATAAACCATGGATATTAGAGGGACCAAAGTTGGACAATTGCAAAATGTTTTTAATTAAAACAAATAAACACCAAAACACACACATATGTGTGTGTTTGGTCGACGATTACACAGGCCAGGAGAAGGGTTCCTTTTCAAAACCCTAAACTCAACAAAATCTTCAAATTGGAGGATCAATCGAAGGCTAAATTCGGATTTGAATACATATAAACGATCACCAAGTCAAGGGGATCGTAAGGTATGTCGGATTTCTAAAATTTATGAAGTTGTGAAAATTAGTTAACTTTGCATGATGCGATCTATGTATGAATTGTGACACTTGGCCTCTCAGGTCGTACCGGACAATAGTAATCTGTGTAGTGAACATGTAACATGACTATTTGTGACTGAATGTGATGTTAATATATGATATTTGGTGTGTTGGTAAATTTAGATGTGTATAAAAATTATGTTGGCAACGATAAAACTAACGCTTATTGCATAACGTTTAAAATGCAAAACGAACATCGGTGACCACCCGATCAGTGTTAAAATCCTAAAAATAGCCTGTTATGGTTAGAATAATAATTTTAATCGTATCCGTGTGGAAAAATAATTTAAAACGCTAAGAAACTCTATTTTTCAAGTTTGAGCGCATACCGCGCGATACTACGGGAATTAAACAAAATACTGTCAATGCAGCCATTCAAGACAACTGGTAATTATTTCAATAATAATTTTGAGTGATTATTTTTATATAATGATAAAAATAGTTTAAAACGCACTAAAACGGGATTAAAATGCTAGATAAAATACCCGGTAATCAGGAAAATACCTGTTTTGAAGCCAAATTACAAATAATATGTGTATGTATATATATATTAGTGAGAAGGGGAACATGTGGGTGGCATTGTGGGCTGCCACATTCTCTTGAATGATGGAATTTGGACACATGTCCTCACCTTGATAATGATGATGATGATTAAGCTTGAGAACATGCAACCATACATACTCAATTCCAAGATCACATTCAAATTTCATTCACTCTCGGCCGAACACCCCATAACACACCCACATTTCATTTTCAAAATCAAATCATGAAGATTCAAGGGCTTTACATGGTGATTTCAAGCTTATAAGGAGGTTTGGAGGTGATTTCAAGTGGATTCAAGCAAGAACAAGACCCTAAAACATCATCTTTATCAAAAACCCTTTTAAAATCTTGAAGGTATAATATATTTTCCCTAAACATTGTTCTTGATTTTTAATGATGAAGAAGATAATGAAAGTTTCTCTTGATTCTTGAATCTAAACAAAAACTTGAAAATTTCAAACAAATGAGTTTTGAATAAAATAAAAATGGGTGTGTGCATGTATGTGTATATGGCCGATTGTGTGTGTATACATATGTATAAGTTGTATTCTGATTTTTGATGAAAAAGTTATTGATTATTTGCTTTCTTGAAAAATATGACGATTAAAGGAATTTTTAGATATCATGCAAGAAGTTTCTAAAAGATCTAAGATTTGAAAGTGATGTGTTGAAAAGTGAAATTTTGGAAGTATATATGTGTATAAATTTTGTGTATATGTGTGTATATATATGTATGCATGCATGTGAAAATTGCTATACAATCTTAAAAAGTGAAAGATCTAAGCATGAATGAACATGAATGATTTGAAAGATTATTGTGTTATGTGTAATATTTGTAAGAATATTATGTTAGTAAAGTTTTGAGCATGATTAGAACATGAGTGATGAGGATGATAATGTGTGAGTGTATTAGATGCACATATGTGAATTTACATGATGATGTGAAGGCATGAAATGATCATATGTTTATGTTTTCATAAAAATTAGATCTAATCATAATATAAACACTAAAATGAAGTTATTTTAAAGTGTTTAGTGACTTATAACTTTGTCATAATGTTTGCTAGCTTTGTATGTTGTACATGGTGCATTAAAAGTTGTAAAATACGCGAAATGGCATGATTTATGTGAATTATATAAAAACTGCACTAATCTGATTATAACCACTATGTTAATCAGTAAATAACATGTATTGTATTAAAATATCAAGTCGTTTCGAGTTGGGATGTTTATGGTAACGTATAACGCAAAACTATGCGTTAAAACGGTCAAAAATCGGCTTTTTCGAGTGATTTTTGTAAAACTGATTTAGATCAGCAAATAAACTGATTTTTTTAGCTATAAAACAAGTATTTTAACTAATTTTAAGTTTACTTGGTGTTTGGTTGGTCATACATGACTTCCGACGCCCGAAAACGTTACCGAATCGCTAAAATACTCATTTTTCGAGGAACACTAGTATGGGTAAATTTTGAGTGAACCTTATGTGATAAAATGTGCTAAGTGATTTAAACATGTAAATGTGATAATATGTTAAGTGTCAATTTGATAGTGGGAAATTTAGACTATATATGTATGCATATACGTTTTGTGCGGTAGAAATGGTAGAAATCGCGTTAAAAGTGTAACTTGTTTGTCGAGCATGAAATTTGGTACATATTAGATGTTTTATGTATATTTGCTTTAAAAATGACAAAAATAGATAAGTTAGTAATATTTCGCGTGTTCGGTGTTAAATTCTATGAACGTCTATGTATATATATTACGACGCGCAAATCGTAGATATATTGCGTATAAACGGGAGAGTTAACGGATTTACACAATAATGGTCACCAATAAAATCGTTCAAGTCGCAAAAATCATAAATATATATATACATGTATATGGACTCATATATATATTAACGTGCCAACCTAACTAAAAATGACAACTTTTCGAGAAAATCTCCAAGTTATGTGATAATTCTAAGAAACGGAGAAACTTAGGATTTTTGTGTTATGTATATTGATTTAGAATCATTCCTATATTAGGACGTGTAGAAAATCAATCTCTGGGATTGCATATTAAAATACGCACCGAAAGGTGACTGTCACTAAACCTCTCTTTTTACTGATTTGTATATATTTTGGGGGTAGAACACGTCGTTAAAAGGGTTTAATAATGTTTTCAAAATAAAACATACCTTTTAATATAAAATATATATTTTCGCTGAAAATATATGAGATTTGATAAGTTATACGTTTCGAAGTAAAACGTTTTTGATGAATGAATATTGTATGTACGGTATTTCTTAAGTGAAACAAGACCGTACAGTTGGGGACGAATTCTTGACTGGGTCTCATATGATGGAGAATAAGGGGACTTCGTATAACGTCGTGTATTAAATTGTCATATTAGTAGGATATATATATATTGTATGTGAGGCAGACATCATAATGTTCTCAAAGTGAGAACCCTGCGCCCATGATGTCGTTTAATCAGTTAAGTATTGCACGCGATGAATTGTTGGTAGATCTATCGGGTTGACAACCCCGTCGTGACCGGTCGCCCCGTGTCAAGTCAAGCGACGAATTAATATTCTGTTTATTTTCTATCTTTGATTATCCCTGCATGGTTAATATAAAGTTCGTATCGTCTAGCTAACATACGAGTCTGAAAGTTGACGCTATAATTTAATATACAAAACCTGGGCAATATATATATTACAGTTGTCGGATCGATGAACCGGCGAAAGGCCCATGGATTTTAATAAGGAAGTAAAATGGACTTTCTAAAATTTATTTAGATGTTTTCAAATAAACACCTAATCAGAAAGTTTTCCTTGGAATAAAATTGGTTGTAAGTGAATATGTGAACTCACCTTCCTTTTTGTTGACACTTGATTTTTAACGTGTTCTACAGGTACTTGAGTTTGGCTTCGAGAAATCATGGCGTATCTTGTGTGTAATGATGCATGTTGTTTTGTTTAAATATGTTGGACATCTTTTAAACTTTATGGGACGTTTGTAATAAGATCCGCGAGGATCAAGACAACTTAACTTATGTGGTTGTGTCGTGACTTTTAAAATGTAATGTTTAATATTTATGTTTTAAAATATGTCAAAATGTCCAACAAAAGAGTGCATCATCCGACAAGGTACAAATGGGCATCAACTTCCGTCACCACTATGTTTTATATTCCGCTGCGACTTTTTTCGGGTGTGACAGAAGTTGGTATCAGAGCCATTGGTTCTTAGCAAACTAGATGTTTTCGCGGAAAACACTAGACTTCAACCGGAGAATTTCGAAATATAAAGTTCAAAATTCTCGGAGCCAAGATTTTTAAATAAACATAGAAAGTATTTTATCATGTATAAAAACCATTATGTGTTTTATGTGTATACGTGATTCTCTGTTTATTTGACCTTATTTGTTACTGTTTATGTTGATTACGCACTTACTTGTACGGTTATATGTGTGTCACATATGTCGCACGAATACGAGGTCATCGAGATCCACGACTCAGGTTACGAGCCAGATTTCGAGACTTCACCCAGACCTATGCTGCCAGAGACACCTATCACGGCTCCACAGATGATTGGTACTACTGAGCTTACCTCATCTTTCCACGTCAATCCTGCTGTTTGCCAGCCTGGGAGACCCCCGATGCGCTTTCACTAGCAACGGGTGGATAGATGATGATGATGATGATGATGATGTACCTCTCTCAATCCATGAGACGGGACGATCATCTAGCACTGTAATAGTTATCGATGACGTGATCAGGAGTGTCCCTACTGTCGGAGGATCTACCGGTATCGCACCAGTGGTGGACGCCACTATCGTCACGGCTCGACCCTTAGAGCCCTCAGTCGTCCCACCTGCTGTTGTGATCAAGCCTACTACTAAGATCCCTCCGCGTGTTTTGTCTGTGTCTTCTTTGCCTGTTTTAGAGTCATGCACTTCTTCGTCGCCGCTGTTAGTTTATTATCGTCGTAGGAAGAGGATTAGGCCCGCTGGAGATAGGGTAGATCGATATTGCCATTGTGATCGACAGCTCGCCGCATTGCGCAAAGACCTAGACATAGCCAAAGGAAAGGCGAAGTACCTTGAGGGACAGATGGACGATAATGAGGAATTGAAGGTTATAGACGACATGGCGAGAGATGAGATGCATTGGAGGGTTGTGGATTTGGAGAAGCTTGTCCAGGAGATGTTAGAGTCTCTAGGTTTGAGGCGTTGATGTTAGTTGTTTGTTTGTCTGTTTGTTTGTTTCATTGTTTGATGGGTTGTACTATTAGACATTTCTTTTTATGTTCTTTGTGTTTGTGGCCTGCGTGCCAGTTTCATTTTTGGATATTATTTGGGAATTTCATATGAACTTGTTTATGGATGTCGATGTAGGCATGCGAAGAATAGTCCTTTGTACTGAAAACGAGTTTAAATAATTTCTATAATAAATACCAATGATATACTTTTGGTTTAAAATTTCTCATTAAAATGTGGATATTTTACATGCGCCATGTTTGGTCTACTAACATTTAATGATTGAATTATTTTTTGTTATCGTCTTATGTGGATATTATTGTTATGATAATAGAAACGACGAAATGCCGCCAAAAGCAAGACAGGGTACCGGATTACCTACCACACCAGAAGACTTGGCTCAACTCATAGCCCAACACGTTAATACTGCCATGGAACAGCTCAATGCCAATAATGGACAGGGACGTGGACGTGGTGCACACGGGCAAGGTTTTGGTGGGGCACATAATGGAAATCCTCCAGGTAAAATGTGTTCGGAACGTTTTAGTTGTTCATTTGTTATGATATCATTGGAATGAATTCCTGATTTCTATTAACATTAATGAGCAGTGCACGGATGTACATATAAAACATTCGAGGGCTGTAACCCACGATCATTTACCGGTGCTGAAGGACCCTTAGATATCACCCGATGGATTGACAAGATGGAATCTGTCATGGCAATCAGTGGTTGTGCTGCTGATCAACGGGTGAGATATGCTTCTTGCTCATTTCTTGATGAAGCGCTGTCCTGGTGGAACTCGCAAGTTCAAATTTTGGGTGAAGACGCTGCCTACGATCTGACCTGGAACGAACTTAAAGAGATGCTCATGAAAGAGTACTGCCCGCGCAGTGAAATTCAGAAAATCAAGACAGACTTCTGGAATCTAACCATGGAAGGTCTGGATTTCAGAGCTTACACTTCTCGTATCAACGACTTGGCGAGGTTAGTTCCACGAATGGTTACTCCTAAATATGTAAAGGTAGAAAGGTATATCTGGGGATTGTCGTCATGAATTCACAGTATGGTTACATCCGCGAAACCTACCACCTATCTAGAGGCTACTACATTGGCAAAATCATTAGCTGAGGACGCTGCTCGCAAAGGTAGACTTGATAAAAAGGAAGAAACCGGGAAGTCATCGGGCAAGGCCAAAGCAGATGTGAAATCTGAACGGTCGGGGCGTTCTGAGACTAAGATAGAAGTTACGAAGAAGTGCAAGTCCGAGAGCTCGAGGAAAGAGACTGAAGAGAAGCGCGACAGGAAACGCAGTTCGAAGAAGGCATATGTAGCAAGTTCTAGTGGTACTAGAAAGGATGGCACCAGAGATAGCCGAGGCGGATCTGAGAGAAAGACTCGTGAGGATGGACAGAAGAAATGTAACCGATGCGGACGAACTGGGCATGTTACCCATGAATGCTATGCCGAGAGTACTGTGGAAGGATCGAGACTTGAAGGATGTTTCCAGTGCGGAGAACAGGGACATTTCAAGAAGGACTGTCCTAAGGCGGGAGGACAGAATGCCAGGGGTAGAGCGTTCGAGCTAAATGCTGAGAAGGCACGCGATGATCCTGCTGTTTTCACGGTATGTTTATGATCAATAACCATTCCGCGTTCGTACCTTTTGATACTGGAGCTGAGTTGAGTTTTGTCTCAAAAAACTTTGAACCATTCCTGTGTTTACCTACAGTAAGCTAAATAAGAAGTACTCGATAGAACTAGCAAATGGTAAACTGATAGAGACTAGTGAAGTCATACGCGACTATAGTATTCTATTAGGCGATCATTAATTTAGTATTGATTTACTACCAGTGAAATTGGGAAGTTTCGATGTAGTTGTGGGGATGGATTGGCTGTCCAAGAATAAAGCGGAGATTGTTTGCTTGGAGAAGCAAGTGCGGATACCTCGTCCTGGTGATGGTGAAGCGATAATTATCCATGGAGATCGATCGAATCGTGTGTCGAGTGTTGTTAGTAGTATGAAGATGCTCAAGTTGTTGCGGAAAGGACATCCTGCGTTCTTAGTTAACGTGATGGATACAAAGGCTGAATATAGGAAGATCGAGGAGATTCCTATTGTTTGTGATTATCCAGAAGTTTTTCCTAAAGACTTACCTGGATTACCCCTTGCGAGACAGATCGAGTTCCGAATCGATCTGGTACCTGGTGCTGCACCAATTGCAAAATCTCCCAATAGATTGGAATTGTCTGAAATGAAAGAAATGTCGAACCAGCTTCAAGAGCTACTAGACAAAGGTTTCATTCGACCGAGTTATTCGCCTTGGGGTGTGCCTGTTCTATTCGTAAAGAAGAAAGATGGATCCTTTAGGATGTCTATAGATTACATGGAGCTGAACAAGTTAACTATCAAGAATCGGTATCCTTTGCCGAGGATTGATGATTTGTTTGACCAGCTTCAGGGATCCAGCTACTACTCGAAGATAGATCTGCGTTCAGGCTATCATCAGTTGAAGGTTGCTGACGAAGACATGTCACAACCCCCGATCCCTATCTCCCGGGAACGGGCGGCCGTGAACCAGTTTCGGTGGTATCACATTTATTTATTCAATTTGGCAGCGGAAATTTTCATCAGGATCGTAGTTAGGAAATATTTTAATCAGAGTAAACCACCATGTTTATAACATTAAACATATGGGTAAAAACCCAAGTTTTCAATACACACGTTTCATAGGAATACATCCTATTTATTTGAATAAAAACATCCATTTTATTCTTAGGTAACTTTATTGCCACTTTTCCAAGCCTTCAGTGCTGTCCAGCTGGCTTCTATTTGGCTTTCACATTTTGTTACCTGAAACGCGTTTTAAAAAATATTTTGTCAGTGGGAAATACTGGTGAGTGAATCCCAGTTTAATCAAGTTTGAGTAAAAACCAAGTTGCAGTATTGAGGGCACATCCGCAATTACATTTGTATCCAAGACATCACAATTAACATCAGTGGTACGGTCATACTCAACATATGGGATGTTACCACGCCAGTAACCAATTTTGTATACAAAACCCCAACATACCCACTATAATTGTATTCTTTACAAATACTCAAAAACTGCTTTGTATATATTTAGTTAAGTGAGGTTTTGTAAAAACAGTGAACAAAAGTTCACAAAAGAAGGATCAACTCACATTGCTGTTTTAGGTTTTCCTTTATGATTTCCTGGTGAATATCTATAATTTACACAAATGCACGTGTGTTAGTATAATAACCCAATTTAACATTAGTAATACCCTCCCCGAGACGGCATTCCAACGACTACGTCGGGCAGAACCACGACAGCCGTTACGGAACCCTAGATCAATCGGGCAGCGTATCTAATACGTCTCCAGGGGTTATAATACTTACATCGTAGCAGAACCTCGCTATTTTAGGGGGTATTGGATTCGGGTATAATGCCCGCTATTTAAAAGCTAGAGAGAAAGAAAAGAAATTGAGCGAAACTGACTGAAGGCCGTTGCCCTCTATTTATAGTTGTGAAATCGCGTCCCCACGCGGCCCGCGTGAAGATTGGGCCTGGTTCTACGCGGCCCGCCTGGCCTAGGGGCCTAGGCTTAGCTGATCCGGGTCATCTTATAGGTTCGACACGACTTGGACACGTGGCCGCTCCGGGTCACGCCACAATTCCGGACACTCGCGGCCCGCATGGACTTAATCCACCATGTACGCGGCCCGCTTGGGCTTAGGGTTTTGGCAAATCCTGGTTACTACTCGCGCGGCCCGCGTTAGGTTGAGGTGAGGTCTATGCGGCCCGCCTCAACTTAACTTTTATTGTTTTTATTTGTTTTATATAATATAATCTAGTTCGAGGGCTCGGTTTTCATATACGGGGTACATATAGAGACACATAGATATATTTCAAGATATATTAGGGTATCAGAATTATTATGAGGATGTCGGTTTTACCGAGGGTTGTTATATCCTCCCCACCTTGTTTTAGAGTTCGTCCTCGAGATCTACTGGAACAAGTGTGGATATTTCTTTTGCATTTCTGATTCTAGTTCCCATGTGTACTCGGGTCCTCTTTTGGAGTCCCATTTCACTTTGACCAATACTAGTCTTTTATGCTTGAGATTCTTAACTTTCCTATCTTCAATTTGCAGTGGCTTTTCTACAAACTTGAGTTGCTCATTAACCTCTATATCCTTAAGAGGTACTACGAGTGATTCATCAGCTAGACACTTTTTAAGATTGGATACATGAAACACATCATGTATTCCTGCCATTTCCTCTGGCAGTCGTAGCTGATAAGCTACAGGTCCTATTCTTCGGATAATTTCAAAAGGTCCAATATACCTGGGACTAAGTTTTCCTCTTTTGATGAATCTTACCACTCCTTTCCAGGGAGAGACTTTCAATAACACTTTATCTCCCACTTGAAATTCTAATGGGTTGCGTCTATTATCAGCATAACTCTTTTGGCGATCACGTGCTGTTTTCAGTCGTTCCTTGACTTGAATGATTTTATCAGTTGTTTCTTGTACTATCTCAGGTCCAGATAATTGTTTTTCCCCAATTTCTGCCCAACAGACTGGGGTTCTGCATTTTCGTCCATAAAGTGCTTCGAATGGTGCAGCATTGATACTTGTGTGATAACTGTTATTATAAGAAAATTCTATTAAAGGTAAGTGTTCGTCCCAATTACCTCCAAAATCAATTACACAAGCTCTAAGCATGTCCTCCATTGTCTGAATTGTCCTTTCACTTTGTCCGTCTGTTTGAGGATGATAAGCTGTGCTTAGATTTAACCTGGTTCCTATTGCTTTTTGGAAACTTGACCAAAAATGAGAAGTAAAACGGCTATCTCTATCAGAAACAATTGATAAAGGAATGCCATGTAATGAAACAATTTTATTTACATATAATTTGGCTAATTGTTCCATACTAAAGGTTTCCTTCATTGGTAAGAAATGAGCTGACTTGGTTAATCTATCCACAATCACCCAGATTGTATCATTACCTTTCCTTGTTTTAGGCAATTTGGTAACAAAATCCATTGTTATCCATTCCCATTTCCAAACTGGTATTTCTAATTGTTGTAACAATCCTGAGGGTTTCTGATGTTCAGCTTTAACTTGTGAGCAAGTTAAACATTTAGAAACATAAGCTGCTACGTCCTTTTTCATTCCTATCCACCAGAAATTTTTCCTTAAATCCTGGTACATTTTATCACTTCCTGGATGCATCGTATATTTAGACTTATGGGCTTCTTCTAATATACGGTGACGTAAGTTTCCTAATTTAGGTATCCACATTCTCTTTTTATGGAACCTCCAAATTCCATCCGTTCCTTGTTCTAATTCCTTAATCATTCCTTTTAAATTTTCAGTATCTTCCTTGATTACTGATTCTTGTGCTTTTCTAATCTGATTGTTTAAATCTACTTGTAGATTTAATTTAAGAGAACGTACCCTTTTTGGCTTTTCGTGATATTTTCGACTTAAAGCATCAGCCACCACATTTGCTTTTCCTGCATGATACTGGATATCACAATCATAATCACTAAGTAATTCCATCCAGCGTCTCTGTCTCATATTCAACTCTTTTTGCCCGAAGACATATCTTAAACTCTTATGATCAGTGAATATGGTAAACTTACTACCATAAAGATAATGTCTCCAAATCTTAAGGGCAAAAATTATGGCTCCTAATTCCAAATCATGGGTCGAATAATTTCCTTCATGACTCTTAAGCTGTCTAGATGCATAAGCTATAACCTTTTGACGTTGCATCAATACGCATCCATAACCTAATTTAGAAGCGTCACAAAAGACTACAAAGTCTTCAGTTCCTTCTGGTAACGCTAGTATGGGTGCATGGGTTAATCTTTGCTTAAGGATTCTAAAGGCTTCTTCTTGTTTTGGTCCCCATTCAAACTTAACAGATTTACAGGTTAACTTAGTCAAAGGAATGGCTATTCTAGAAAAATCTCGAATAAATCTTCTATAATAACCGGCCAATCCTAAGAAACTTCTAACCTCAGTTGGTGACTCTGGGGTTTTCCATTTGGTAATTGCCTCGATTTTCGTTGGATCTACATGAATTCCTTCATGATTCACCAAATGTCCGAGAAATTGCACTTGTTCTAACCAAAATTCACACTTTGAAAACTTAGCATAAAGCTTCTCTTTTCTCAATAAACTTAAAAGTAAGTGCAAGTGCTTTGCATGCTCATCTTTACTTTTAGAGTAAATTAGAATATCATCTATGAAGACAATTATGAATTTATCCAAATATGGCTTACATATTCGGTTCATCATGTCCATAAATGCGGCTGGGGCATTGGTTAAACCAAATGGCATGACAGTAAATTCATAATGACCATACCTTGTTCTGAATGCGGTTTTAGGAATATCCTCTTCCTGTACCTTTAATTGATGATATCCTGATCTTAAATCGATTTTAGAGAAAAATCGAGCTCCTTGAAGTTGATCAAACAAATCATCGATCCTTGGTAATGGGTACCGATTCTTAATCGTGACTTTGTTCAATTCCCGGTAGTCAATGCACATACGCATTGATCCGTCCTTCTTTTTAACAAATAAAATCGGCGCTCCCCATGGCGATGAGCTTGGCTGTATGAATCCCTTTTCCAACAACTCGTCTAGTTGTTTCTTCAGTTCTTGCATTTCAGCGGGTGCTAAACGGTAAGGTGCTTTGGCAATCGGTGCTATTCCGGGTAACAGATGAATTCTGAATTCAACTTCCCTGTCTGGCGGTAGTCCTGGCAATTCTTCTGGAAAGACATCTGAAAATTGGGATACCACTGGGATATCTTTTACTTCTTTTCCTTTAGTGTTAGTGATTATAGAAATCAAATACACTATAGATCCTTTTCTTATACAACTTGCAGTTTTCATCACAGAGATGAATTTAGTGGATCTAAAAGGTTTATCTCCTTTAATTGAGATCTTTTCACCTCTTGGTGATTTTAATTGAATTGTCTTTTGATCACATAAAATACTGGCTTTATTGGCTATTAACCAATCCATTCCTAACACCACATCAAATCCTACCAGATTCATTGGGTAAAGGTTTGCTATAAATTTTTGATTAAAAATTTCTATTCTTGCTCCCTGCAAGATTTCAGAAATCTTAACAGTTTCTCCATTTGCGGTTTCCACTAGACATTCTTGTGGTAGTTTAGTTAATGATTGATTTAGGAGTTTGCAAAACGAAGTATTAATAAAACTTTGGTTTGCACCAGAGTCAAATAATACTTTAGCAAAAATATCATTAACTAAAAACGTACCAGCAATGACGTCTGGAATCATCATGGCTTCCTCTGTAGTTAGCACGAATGCTCTGGCATTTTTAGGATTTTTGTTGGTTGCAGCTGGAGCCAATTTCGGACAGTTTGTCCTAATGTGACCTTTTTCCCCACAATTGAAACACATTCCATTACTGGATTTCTTCTTGCAATTCTCTTCCTTGTGTCCTGGGGCCTTGCAAAAATTACAGTAAGTAGAGCATCTTCCAGAATGCTTCTTTCTGCAGGCTTTGCAGTAGGGTGCAGAGGTAGAACCTACATTCTTACGATTGGAATTCCCAGAACGGAATTCTTGAGTAAGTCTTTGGGTTAGGTTTCTCCTCTGATCTTCTTCTCTAGTACGGATTAACTCATCTGTCAAGGTATTAGCTAGTTCTACAGCTTCCTCTATGGTTTGGGGTCTAGCTGCCTTTACTACATGTCTAATTTCTCCAATTAATCCCCAAATGTAACGGGAGATTAACACTGGTTCAGGTGATGCAAGGGTAGGTACTATCCTAGCATATTCAAAGAATGTGGTAGTGTAACCCTTACTGTCTACCCCGGTCATTCTTAGATTCAGAAACTTATTTGCTATCTGTTCTTTTTCATTGGGAGGGCAGAATTTCCTTTCTACCATGTTCTTGAATTCTCCCCATTCCATATTATAAATCCTATCACTTCCTCTGGATTGAAGGATAGTGTTCCACCATTCTAAGGCTGCATTTTTAAACAGATTTGAAGCAAACATTATTTTATCTTCTTCAGCACACTTGCTTATTTTCAGAACTGCCTCAGTTTTCTCTATCCAGCGTAAAGCTGCAATGGGTCCTTCATTGCCCGAGAATTCTATTGGTTTGCAGGACCAGAATTCCTTGTAAGAACAACCATGTGGCATGGTTCTTCTTCTTTTGGGAACGGGCGCTTGAAATATGGGTCCATTGTTCACGCTGTTTTCTGGTTCAGTTGGTCGCTTACTGCTATGCTTACTTTTATTATTCGCTTCCTGAACTGTTTGAATAATAAATGGCATCGCATCTATAATTCCCTGTGCCACAATATGCTGAACGGCACTATTATCCATTTGGTTTCCGTTGTTATTATTGTCCGAATTCTCATTAACCACGTTAATGTTACTCTGGTTATCGTTATTCAGATTTTCTTGATTTCCCGCGTCGGCCATCTGAATTTTAGACATTTACCAAATATTAATATCACAATTAATATTTGAATATATCCAATCACATAACACGCACGTTTACCCAAAAACGTCGAGCATTGCGACTTTTACTCTATTTATATAGTATGCATCAATACACACCAGTACAGAAATAAAAATTACAGTACCGACTGAAATGTAAAGCTACAATACTAATAGTATGCATCCGTAGTTTTTTTTTTTTTTTTTTTTTAACACATATACACATATATTATTTTATTATTATTATTATTACTGTTTCTACCATCACCTTCACTGATATGGATTCATCCAAAAATCCATATTACGCTCATCGTATTTCCATACGAGGCGTTCTCCCACCTGTCGCATACGATCACTGCTTTCTAAAATTTCTTCCCCAAAAGTCCTAAGTTCCTGGACATTTTCTGCACTCATTGGGGGTGCAGGTTCTAGGACTGGGTTTGGAAACTGAGGCACGGGTTCCTGATACGGAGGCATAGGGGCTTGGTACGGGTATGGATTTTCTAAAATTTCCCTAACATATGCATCACTAATGTTGTAGGGATCTTGAGGATCTAACCCTGGATAAGCTCCTAAGTTGGGCATTGGCACATTTTCCTGTATTGGGTTTTGTTGCACGTAGTCCCTAACATCGTCCCACCAGGGGTCGTAGTTGTTTGGGTCTAGAGGATCAGGTGCAGGTACCCTAGGTATCTCCTCCGGGTTGAAATCAGGCATTTCTATCTGGTTTTCTATTTCCATGGGTTGATCAGGATTTTGTGGTTGTGGTGCTAGCATTTGTTCCAGGTTTGGGTCAGCAGCAGTGGTTGCTAAAATATGGATATTAGCGATACCCCTATTGAGCATATCCTGATTATAAGCATCAGTTTCTCTTTTTGCTGCGGCTAACACTCGCTGTTCCTGCAACTTTTTCATTCTTTTCCTACGCTCGTGCGCTCCCCTACTGAACCATCCCCTCTTTTTCTGAGGAAATGGCTCTTCAGACTGAGCCTTAAACACAAAGATCCCTTCTTCTGTGTCAGCAGAATACCCTGAGAGGGCAGGCTGAGAAGAGGAGGTGCCTTCGCTCCTAGGCGAATCAGACAGTTGACGATAGGCGTCAGAAGGTCCTTGGTCACTCATACTGTAAACTAACAAATAGTCAGATAACACATAGCAAGAAATACAATTATACACGTATTTCCATAATTTATTTCCTAACACTTTGAATTTTGATGTCAGCAGAACACTTCTGTGGCTGAATCAGTGGCATAGCTCTGATACCACCTTCTGTCACAACCCCCGATCCCTATCTCCCGGGAACGGGCGGCCGTGAACCAGTTTCGGTGGTATCACATTTATTTATTCAATTTGGCAGCGGAAATTTTCATCAGGATCGTAGTTAGGAAATATTTTAATCAGAGTAAACCACCATGTTTATAACATTAAACATATGGGTAAAAACCCAAGTTTTCAATACACACGTTTCATAGGAATACATCCTATTTATAAGAATAAAATGGATGTTTTTATTCAAATAAATAGGATGTATTCCTATGAAACGTGTGTATTGAAAACTTGGGTTTTTACCCATATGTTTAATGTTATAAACATGGTGGTTTACTCTGATTAAAATATTTCCTAACTACGATCCTGATGAAAATTTCCGCTGCCAAATTGAATAAATAAATGTGATACCACCGAAACTGGTTCACGGCCGCCCGTTCCCGGGAGATAGGGATCGGGGGTTGTGACAAGACATTCCAATGACAGCCTTTTGAACATGATACGGCCATTATGAGTTTCTAGTCATGCCTTTTGGATTAACTAATGCGCCAGCTGTGTTCATGGATCTCATGAACAGGGTATGCAAACCCTACTTGGACAAATTCGAGATAGTATTCATCGACGATATACTTATTTATTCATGAACCAAAGAAGATCATGAGCATCATTTGAGGTTAATTTTGGAGTTGCTGAAGGAAGAGAAGCTGTATGCCAAGTTCTCTAAATGTGAGTTTTGGATTCGAGAAGTTCACTTTCTCGGACATGTCATAAATGAGAAAGGTATACGTGTAGATCCGTCTAAGATCGAAGCAATAAAGAATTGGGAAGCGCTAAAGACTCCGTCAGAGGTGCGACAATTCTTAGGGCTTGGTGGGTATTGCCGGAGGTTCATCGAGAACTTCTCTAGAATAGCGCAGCCATTGACGCTATTAACCTAGAAGGAGAGGAACTTTGACTGGACGGAGAAGCAGGAAAAAGCTTTTCAATCATTGAAGGAAAAGCTCTGCAGTGCCCCTATTCTTTCCCTTCCTGAGGGAAGTAATGATTTCATTGTTTACTGTGATGCTTCATGTTTGGGTCTTGGATGCGTTTTAATGCAAAGAGACAAAGTGATAGCCTATGCGTCCTGACAATTGAAAGTGCACGAGAAAAATTACACAACACATGATTTGGAGCTTGGAGCTGTTGTGTTTGCTTTGAAGATTTGGAGACACTACTTGTATGGCACGAAGTGTACGATTTACACGGACCATAAGAGCCTCCAGCACATCTTCGATCAGAAGGAGCTCAATATGCGACAACAACGTTGGGTAGAGTTACTCAACGATTATGAATGTGATATCCGTTATCACCCAGGGAAAGCAAACGTTGTTGCAGATGCGCTTAGCAGGAAGGAACGGGAAAAGCCTCTACGTGTGCATGCTTTGGGTTTGACCATACAAACGAGTTTGACCGATCGAATTCGTGAGGCACAGCGGGAAGCTTTAAAGGATGATGAATTAAGAAGTGAAGGTTTGAAGGGCTTAGAATGTAAACTGATATCGAAAGCGGATGAAGTAATGTACTTCATGAACCGAGTCTGGGTTCCGCTCAAAGGTAATCTCCGTGAGTTGGTTATGAATGAAGCTCATAAATCCAAGTATTCCATTCACCCAGGTTCTACCAAGATGTATCGGGACATTAAGGAATTTTACTGGTGGCCGAAGATGAAGAGAGACATTGCGGCCTACGTGAGTAAATTTCTGACATGCTCTAGGGTTAAGGCTGAGCACCAGAAGCCGTCTGGGCTTCTGCAACAACCAGAGATTCCTAAGTGGAAATGGGAACATCTTACGATGGACTTTATCACCAAGTTACCCCGTACGTCGCGTGGACATAATATGATCTGGGTAATTGTGGATCGATTGACAAAGTCTGCTCATTTCCTTGCGCTTAAGGAAACAGACAATACGGAGAAGATATCGCAGCTGTACCTTAACGAGTTTGTAGCCCGTCATGGAGTACCTATGTCAATCATTTCGGATAGAGACAGACGATTTGACTCTAGATTTTGGCGATCTCTCCAGAAATTGCTGGGTTCTCATTTGGATATGAGTACTGCATATCATCCTCAGACGGATGGTCAGAGTGAAAGGACCATTCAAACATTAGAGGATATGTTGAGAGCGTGTGCAATTGATTTTGGTGGAAGTTGCGATACTCATTTGCCCTTGGCAGAGTTTTCTTACAACAATAGTTACCACGCCAGCATAAAAGCCGCTCCGTTTGAAGCCCTGTATGGAAGAAAGTGTCGATCACCGCTCTGTTGGGCTGAAGTCAGCGAGAAGCATTTGACTGGACCCGAGATCAATCAGGAGACCACGGACAAGGTTGTCCAGATCAAGAATAGATTTAAGGCTGCCGCGGATCGACAGTAGAGTTATGAAGATAACCGAAGGAAACCACTGGAGTTTCAAGTTGGTGATAGGTTTATGCTGAAGGTATCGCCATGGAAGGGTGTTGTAAGGTTTGGAAAAGTGGGAAAGTTGAGCCCGCGCTATATAGGTCCCTTCGAAGTCGTCTCTCGAGTTGGACCAGTCGCATATAGGCTCAAGTTGCCACAGGAGTTGATTGTAGTCCCTGACGTATTTCATGTCTCCAACCTGAAAAAGTTTCTGTCTGATGAGACACTAATTATACCCCCTGGAGAGGTTTGAGTGGACGATAAACTGAGATTTATCGAAGAACCAGTGGAGGTTCTGGATCGGAAAACCCAGAAACTCAGGAGGAGTAAAATTGAGTTGGTCAAGGTCCGTTGGAATTCTAAGCGTGGACCCGAGTTCACCTGGGAGCGACAGGACCAAATGCAATAGAAATATCCTCACCTCTTCCCACCGAGTGCGAAAACGAAACCTGTGAAGTAGAATTTCGGGGACGATGTGACAACCCGGGATTTCAAGTCTTTTCATGTATGTATCACTTGCTTAGTAATTTCGTTTTGATAAATTGCTTGATGTTATGAAACGTGTAACAGTTTAAAAATTTGGCCTAATGTATTGGTTGAATTGTGCTATGTGAATGAAATGTACGAGTTAGTGTTTAAAGTAAACATTATGTGACATTTGTGTTCGATATGTCGGCCCGCTTCCTTTATTTTTCATGTTCCATTTGCACATGAATATGTTACTGTTTAATTATTTTATGTGAAAAACAAAACGACATCTCAAGTCCAATGATGCCGTCAACCAAGCCTTGGTGTATGTGAGATGATGATGTATCTTAAGTGTGTAATGAGGATGTCCTTTCAAAACCTTGTTCACGTGTACCTCCTCAAAAATAATAATACCTGTCCACTTAAGAGTTGCTATACTAATACCTCCTCAAAAAAATAATAATACCTCCTCCTATATTAATAATGATAACTTGACTTTCTTGTCCCATAAGTTCACGTGATGGCCATAAGAACCGCCCAAGGCTGCATAAAAGTCAATTCGGTCCAATCCACTTTGTGTTATCAATAAGCTAATTGGCCCAACCCCTTTTCTTCTTATATGTATACGTAACCTACTTGTAAGTACACAAAATACAACAAACCCTACCCCCTCTCTCAAACTAGCGATGGCAGAAGAGCTATTCGAAGCATCATCCTTATTCGAGCCCCTCTTGGTTAGTTGATTTATGTTATTTTTAATTGTTAATGATTGATCTTGTTAACTCTTGTGGGCCGATCTTGTTCATGTATGGTATATTAGTTCTCGTGAATGACCTTGTCCATGTATGTTACTGGTTAACATGTTTTATGTTGTGCTGATACATGTTATCTACTATATGGATCATAAAAGATTACCTGTTAATGTTGTGAACTAAGAGCATATAGGCTACTGAATGTTATTGCTGAATTAAGTTTTGATTTATCTTGTGATGTGATTCAATAATGAATAGGGGTTAGTAATGGGTCATGTAAACGGGGAACCTATGACTAGTAATCGTTTCAGATGTTCTTGTGTGTGTGCTGAATTATTAACTTGCCATTCTATGAAACAAGGAAGGCATGATTGATTTTCTTGAAGAAACTGGAAGTGCTTATCCATTGAGTTTATAGTTTAGGATTTTCTGAATTGTTTAATGGGTCGAAACATCAGTGAATATGGACTCATAAAATTGGGTTGGTATTTATGTATGGATGTTAGCAGATCAGACTATAGGATTTATGGACCTGTTACAATAGGGGGCTACACTAAGGCAGTGGGCTGCGCTAGAATACGGATTACACACCAAGCCCATAAGACACATACACATATTAACTGAGTAGGGCTTTGTCAAATGGGCTGGGTTAAATAGTTAAGTTGTGGGTTAAAACACGTAACTTAAAGTATTTCGGAATAGGGATGCACATGTTGATTTAGTTGGGTAGTTAATTGGGATAATTAGCATATGATTTTGGTGGGCTTCACACACACTTCTCTGGGCCAAACGAGTAATAAGTGCACAAGGGCCACGCAACTGTTACAAGTGCGGGCAGCCGCATGGTTTATTGGGCTAAACTATATTAATGGGCCGCAAACTTTTATGATGAACGATAATGGACTGTTTGGGTGTTTGCTAAAACATGAACTTGCAATGTGATCTGGTATGTGACTCGAATATATGCTATGCGAATATACGATAATACCGAACTAGTGTGTCGCATGAATTACTGTAGTGACTGGTATGATGTTATGTGAAATTTATGTACGCTATAAGCATGGCATGTGTAGAGAATACGTGTTGTATGTGCATATGAAACTGACTGTTACTGGTAACAACACTAGGGTTTGGTTGATCAATCGGAACGGATAGTGCAACATAATATACCGAGCACTCCAAGGTGAGTTCACTGCATTCGAGCATGTGTCCCAGTGGTTGGGGACAGTCAGGGGGTATCCCATGGGGGGGATAAGTCTTTGGGTAAAAACGGGTATATTGGTTAATATTCTCACCTATCATCTTTTGTAAGTCCCTCATCGGGTATTAGTTAGTAGCGCTACTTAGGTTTGGCACCCTCACCCCGTGCCTGTAGAGGACGGAGGTGAACTAATGACCCAGTCTGGCCCAGTACTAGATAGGAGTACGTGGGAAGGGCAGTCGTGTATTTCAGGAGCCGTCATTATTCGGAAATGAGATATTAACAATATTACTTGCATTGGTTATTGAACCGTTTTACATACAACTGGTAACAAACGTTTTCTAAAACTGTGAACTCGCCAGCTTTGTCTGATACACTTGTTACATGCTCGCAGATCGTTAGGTACTTGGGAACAGGAACTTGCTAGCTGGAGGGCGTGAGTGGTCATGGTTGCATTGATGGGTTTATTTATCAAACATTTATTTACTATGGATGTTTGGAAAGTATGTACATTATGTTACGTTAACGCTTCCGCTGAACTTGATGGTTTTCGAATTACTTATGTTTGGATTTTATTACTATTAAATGGTGAAACTTTATTTTAAACGTATGGATTCAATGTAATTGGTGGCTCATTACTAGTGGTCACACGCCTAACAGGGACACTCCCTAAGTGGTAATTTGAGGGTGTGACAGTTTGGTATCAGAGCCACTGGTTATAGTGAACTTGGTTTTAAAACGTTTTATAAATCCAGACTATAACCGAACAGTTTTGACAACAAAGAATACGACCATGACACTCAGCTCCAGATTGCAAGGTTCGTCCATCGTATACTCATTGTACTGCGTAACTAGTGAACACTTATGTATGATATTGCATGTGATTGCATATTTAGCACACAATAGTATGATTTCATGTATTACTTGCATGTGTTATATGACTAATGGTGTGGTATTTTCCCCTAAACATTCGTGACTCGCGTATTGTGACGCTCTTTGTTTGCTACTCGAGTTTGAGGAACCATTTGACATGAGTTAGGAGGAGCTGAGGTGAGCATGCAAATCACAATATTATTGTGGGTGCACACATAATAATAATGTGGGATGCATGCGAGCCCCAGTGAGGCTTAACAAGTGAAGAAGGGGTTCCGCTCTGTTATTTGATCAGTGTGAAAGGTAACAAATTTATAGGAGTCATAACAGTAATCGCCTCCTACTCGAATGTGGCCTTTTCACCTCTCTCTGAATCCTTTCGAATCTCTATGCTATCGAGTAATACCTGAATTCCCTCTGAACGCCTAGCGAACCGTGTAGAATGATAGGTGCTGGTACGAACGTCCCTGAGTTGGATGTTGCAACGTCAATGATTAATCTTTCCCATTTCTCATCGTATAGTGGAACTCAAAGATTTGGCGCAATAGATCCAGAAGTGTGATCACTTCTGTAACACTCTCGCGGCAAAACCGTGTGGTATTTGATCATCTTGGGAGAACGATGGACAAGAGGGTAAATGTCGTATTTTACCGACTTCAGCATTTGAATGACTCTATAGTCTGACAATTAACATCAGCGATTTGACTCCAAACGAATCCTTAACCCTAGTCAATAACTTATGGGAGCCGACTTTTATGAATCAATCGGGACATAAACGATGACAATCGACCATGATGTGGACTGTATAACTTCCAACACAACGAGTAGCACCTTAGAACTTAGCACGAAATATGAAGAGATGGACATCGTTGGTGAAGGATCGTAGCGTCCTGTTTCAAGTAACAACATTAGAGGCAACAGTTATCGTGACATCAAGGTACTTGTAATAGTAGCTGACAGTATGGAAATGAAGGTGCCTACGGCATGTAATGGCAGTTGATGATTCAAGACGACAACAACCAAGGGAGCGATGACAGTATGGTAGCAATCCATGTGATTGTAACAATAACACCGGCAGTGGTGCTCACGGAAGAGTATTTAGGACTGATGTAGGCGACGACCGGACAATAACAGCATGGTAGTTTGGATGGATAGAGAATCGCTTCGCCTTAATTCTGTTTGACCCTGATGCTTCTCGAAACCAAACCTGTTATGGAACCGGCTGACGGCAAGTCAACTGAAACCGCATATGTTAGTTGGGATGCAAACTCGACCTTGCGGGGGACATGCATTTGGCACCGATCTTACTTCAACTATCCTTGGTAGTCACGACGCAGTAGTCAGTGTTGGTTGGTTATCTGGATATATCGCCCAGACGTACCCTGTGAGAAGAAATTTAGCGTCACTATATGCTCTAAAGTACTAGATTGGTGAAAAGATTAGCATCATGTCAGTAATGGCAGCCTCGAAAGTGTCTATGGAAGGATGACCCCGCTGTAGTAGCAACTATTTCTAATGATCAGACCTAGTAAGATAGGATCTGGGATCCACCAATTGTTGTGACTCATCTCAATGTGCAATTCGAGGAACTTTCAGGTCTACTATCACAACTGTTAGCCGGAATCTCAGTGATCTCACGATTAGAGGGAGCTCCGAATACTTATACTCTTATCGTCTTGCACCAGGAGGGTTACAAGAACTGTATAAGCTACTACGAGAACTGCTGGACAAGGGTTTTGTCGGACCTAGTTTTCGCTTTGGGAAGCCCCAGTTATATCCGAGAAGATAAGCCTTTTTGTGTGTGTGCACCGATTATCGAGATTAAATTAGAAGCGCATTATTATCAGATGGAAATCCAAGGGGAGAAAGTTCTTAAAGAAGCTTACCAGACGCAATTCGGCCATACAACTTTGTGCACCATGACCTCTAGAGTGATCATCACACCAGCAGCTTCATGGATCATGCGAACCGACCATACTATTGGGTGTCATTATCAACCCTTTCTATGGGGAAAGAATAGCACGGACAACTTTTATCCTATTTGAGAGATCCTGAGGAAGAAGCCACATCACGCGAAGTCTTGATGAATGTAACTTCTGGATTCAAGAGGTACCTTTTGGGTAATCTGATCAACAAAGTGGGAATGCACGTGAATCTCGCTAACACCCGTTTTGGTTGGAAACTGATCGACACCAAAAGTCTTTCGAGGATACAACGATTACTTGGTTCCACTTGATTAATCACAGAAATTTCGAAGGTCGCGTAGCTTAGACCCCTTTAGCACAGCCGGGTGCCGTGTTCGCGAAAGACAGAACAGGAGAACGTCTCTTCAGCTTTCGAATCCTAACTCTGTAAGGTACTGAGCCTCCTTTTACCCAAGGGCACGGGTAATACGGTGGTATATCATTATGGTTTGAATCAGAGTCCCAGTTACACGTCAACGCAACACGAGAGAGTGACGACCCACGTAATGGAGTTACAAAGAAGAACTGCGTGAAACACAACCGGAGGTAGAAACCGTGGTCTTTGGAGTTACTTGGAGGCATTACTTGGATGGTACCAAATGCGTTACTTAGACCGATCACAAGGGCCTTCCGTGTACCCTGGTTTCGAAAGAGCTAAATCAGTAAATGGCATCGTTGGAAGGAACATCGGAGAGGATTACGACTGTGGAACTTGAACGTGCAGGTCACTATCGACTCTAACTCACTTGACCCAACTCGTTTTGGGCAAACTCGAGAACTAACGGGAGAGAATTTTCAAGTTGAGCCCATGCGAGGCATGGAGGAGCCACTTTGGCAAAACGGACGATATTCACTAACCCATGGAACGACTGTGAATCTCATTTCACGGCAACGGTAGGGAAATTGTGCTTAGCAAGCACACCGGCTTTGAAATTCTAGTCATCTGGGTTTTGAAGGAAGACGTTTGGATCTGTAAATCTTGTACCAATGATTGGGCATGGAAACCCTATATAGTTATGACGTTTGACTTGGGAAAGTCAAGGCGAAGCATAAGAAACCAGCAACACCGATATGGAAGATGGGAGCAGACTGCTATGAATTTTGCCACTAGTCTACGTACAACTCGAAACGAAAACGCAAACATTAACAATCATTGATCGCCGCATGTAACCAGCACACCTCCTTGCAGTCAAGGAAACTAACGAGTCTTCTCAGCTTATGAATATTCCTCTGGAAAAGACGGATTATAGGCACGAGGTGCCAACTCCTATTACCTATTGGACTATACCTAATTTAAGGCGGGCAAGGCGCACACCTTTGGCTCACGTCTTAACATGAGCATTGCTTATTACTGTAGGACAATCGAGCAAAGTGACGAACCATCTGAACACACGAAGGCATGCTGTGAGCATGTGCATGACTGACTTTAGTAAACGTTTGGGGAGGACACTTATCTTTGGGAGAAACTCTAATGCAACTGTAAAGTGACCGTATAAATACAGCCATGTTTGAGGCATAACCTGGACAGTAAAGCTAATCTCTTTGTTGGACTAAGGTGGTTGACAATGTAATCGTAGGTCCAGGACTTGAGCTCAAAACTCTTGAAGATTGCTTAGATCAGAAATTGTTTTATGGCAACACGTGATTGCTAGGAAAGCTGATAAGCTTAGGAAACACTGGGAGTTTGTTGTAGGCGAACGAGTCATAATCGAAAGTATCACCCAGGGAGGGTGCGGTAAGCTATAGAAAACGTGGCAAGCTTAGTTTACGACGCGTTGAGACATTCAGATTACTGGAACGAAACGGTGACGTGGCTCACAACTCGGGCTAGTTGATGAAACGGGATAACTATCGTAAGGGTATATACGCCCAGGATATAAGGTTGTGTTTATCCGATGAAACCCTTGTGATACCCTTACCGGAACCTGAAGTCATCGGATCAGTTGTATTTATCAGGAAATCCATAGAAAACATGGACTAAGAAGTCAGGGTCCACTAGCATAAGTCGTATGACAGTCGTGAGGGCTTGCTAAACCTCAATACGTGGACTGGAGTTCATACAGGAACGTAAGGATTTGTTAAAACTTTTATATCCTCAATTGTTCAAGGGATTGAACCAACTTCTGCTATCATTGGCGAATTTCGGGACGAAATTCCTTTCAAGTTGGGGATGATGTGACACCCAACTGATTTCACGATTCTGTTTCTACAATTTTGTTTACGTAGTGCCTGTGTAGTTATCTGGTTGATTGGTGATTGTGTGTAATGCTTGATTATTATGTGTGTGGTGTTGCATATAGTTTAATTTGAGTTTCTATCGTTCACTTCTCTGTATTTGCTTATCAAATTTCGGGACGAAATTTCTTCCAAGTTGGGAATGATGTGACAACCCGGGATTTCAAGTCTTTTCATGTATGTATCACTTGCTTAGTAATTTCGTTTTGATAAATTGCTTGATGTTATGAAACGTGTAACAGTTTAAAAATTTGGCCTAATGTATTGGTTGAATTGTGCTATGTGAATGAAATGTACGAGTTAGTGTTTAAAGTAAACATTATGTGACATTTGTGTTCGATATGTCGGCCCGCTTCCTTTATTTTTCATGTTCCATTTGCACATGAATATGTTACTGTTTAATTATTTTATGTGAAAAACAAAACGACATCTCAAGTCCAATGATGCCGTCAACCAAGCCTTGGTGTATGTGAGATGATGATGTATCTTAAGTGTGTAATGAGGATGTCCTTTCAAAACCTTGTTCACGTGTACCTCCTCAAAAATAATAATACCTGTCCACTTAAGAGTTGCTATACTAATACCTCCTCAAAAAAATAATAATACCTCCTCCTATATTAATAATGATAACTTGACTTTCTTGTCCCATAAGTTCACGTGATGGCCATAAGAACCGCCCAAGGCTGCATAAAAGTCAATTCGGTCCAATCCACTTTGTGTTATCAATAAGCTAATTGGCCCAACCCCTTTTCTTCTTATATGTATACGTAACCTACTTGTAAGTACACAAAATACAACAAACCCTACCCCCTCTCTCAAACTAGCGATGGCAGAAGAGCTATTCGAAGCATCATCCTTATTTGAGCCCCTCTTGGTTAGTTGATTTATGTTATTTTTAATTGTTAATGATTGATCTTGTTAACTCTTGTGGGCCGATCTTGTTCATGTATGGTATATTAGTTCTCGTGAATGACCTTGTCCATGTATGTTACTGGTTAACATGTTTTATGTTGTGCTGATACATGTTATCTACTATATGGATCATAAAAGATTACCTGTTAATGTTGTGAACTAAGAGCATATAGGCTACTGAATGTTATTGCTGAATTAAGTTTTGATTTATCTTGTGATGTGATTCAATAATGAATAGGGGTTAGTAATGGGTCATGTAAACGGGGAACCTATGACTAGTAATCGTTTCAGATGTTCTTGTGTGTGTGCTGAATTATTAACTTGCCATTCTATGAAACAAGGAAGGCATGATTGATTTTCTTGAAGAAACTGGAAGTGCTTATCCATTGAGTTTATAGTTTAGGATTTTCTGAATTGTTTAATGGGTCGAAACATCAGTGAATATGGACTCATAAAATTGGGTTGGTATTTATGTATGGATGTTAGCAGATCAGACTATAGGATTTATGGACCTGTTACAATAGGGGGCTACACTAAGGCAGTGGGCTGCGCTAGAATACGGATTACACACCAAGCCCATAAGACACATACACATATTAACTGAGTAGGGCTTTGTCAAACGGGCTGGGTTAAATAGTTAAGTTGTGGGTTCAAACACGTAACTTAAAGTATTTCGGAATAGGGATGCACATGTTGATTTAGTTGGGTAGTTAATTGGGATAATTAGCATATGATTTTGGTGGGCTTCACACACACTTCTCTGGGCCAAACGAGTAATAAGTGCACAAGGGCCACGCAACTGTTACAAGTGCGGGCAGCCGCATGGTTTATTGGGCTAAACTATATTAATGGGCCGCAAACTTTTATGATGAACGATAATGGACTGTTTGGGTGTTTGCTAAAACATGAACTTGCAATGTGATCTGGTATGTGACTCGAATATATGCTATGCGAATATACGATAATACCGAACTAGTGTGTCGCATGAATTACTGTAGTGACTGGTATGATGTTATGTGAAATTTATGTACGCTATAAGCATGGCATGTGTAGAGAATACGTGTTGTATGTGCATATGAAACTGACTGTTACTGGTAACAACACTAGGGTTTGGTTGATCAATCGGAACGGATAGTGCAACATAATATACCGAGCACTCCAAGGTGAGTTCACTGCATTCGAGCATGTGTCCCAGTGGTTGGGGACAGTCAGGGGGTATCCCATGGGGGGGGATAAGTCTTTGGGTAAAAACGGGTATATTGGTTAATATTCTCACCTATCATCTTTTGTAAGTCCCTCATCGGGTATTAGTTAGTAGCGCTACTTAGGTTTGGCACCCTCACCCCGTGCCTGTAGAGGACGGAGGTGAACTAATGACCCAGTCTGGCCCAGTACTAGATAGGAGTACGTGGGAAGGGCAGTCGTGTATTTCAGGAGCCGTCATTGTTCGGAAATGAGATATTAACAATATTACTTGCATTGGTTATTGAACCGTTTTACATACAACTGGTAACAAACGTTTTCTAAAACTGTGAACTCGCCAGCTTTGTCTGATACACTTGTTACATGCTCGCAGATCGTTAGGTACTTGGGAACAGGAACTTGCTAGCTGGAGGGCGTGAGTGGTCATGGTTGCATTGATGGGTTTATTTATCAAACATTTATTTACTATGGATGTTTGGAAAGTATGTACATTATGTTACGTTAACGCTTCCGCTGAACTTGATGGTTTTCGAATTACTTATGTTTGGATTTTATTACTATTAAATGGTGAAACTTTATTTTAAACGTATGGATTCAATGTAATTGGTGGCTCATTACTAGTGGTCACACGCCTAACAGGGACACTCCCTAAGTGGTAATTTGAGGGTGTGACAGACGAAATTCCCTAAACAGGGGGAGACTGTGACACCCGGCCTCTCAGGCTGTACCGGACAATAGTAATCTGTGTAGTGAACATGTAACGAGACTATTTGTGACTGAATGTGATGTTAATATATGATATTTGGTGTGTTGGTAAATTTAGATGTGTATAAAAATTATGTTGGCAACGATAAAGCTAACGCTTATCGCATAACGTTTAAAATGCGAAACGAACATCGGTGACCACCCGATCAGTGTTAAAATCCTACAAATAGCCTGTTATGGTTAGAATAATAATTTTAGTCATATCTGTGTGGAAAAATAATTTAAAACGCTAAGAAACCCTATTTTTCAAGTTTGAGCGCATACCGCGCGATACTGCGCGAATTAAACAAAATGCTGTCAACGCAGCCCGTCAAGACAACTGGTAATTATTTTAGTAATAATTTTGAGTGATTATTTTTATAGAATGATAAAAATAATTTAAAACGCACTAAAACGGGATTAAAATGCTAGATAAAACACCCGGTAATCAGGAAAATACATGCTTTTGAGCCAAATTACAAATAATATGTGTATGTATATATATATATTAGTGAGAAGGGGAACATGTGGGCGGCATTGTGGGCGGCCACATTCTCTTGAATGATGAAATTTGGACACATGTCCTCACCTTGATAATGATGATGATGATTAAGCTTGAGAACATGCAACCATACATACTCAATTCCAAGACCACATTCAAATTTCATTCACTCTCTCTCTCTCTCTTTGAACATCTCGGACGAACACCCCATAACACACCCACATTTCATTTTCAAAATCAAATCATGAAGATTCAAGGGCTTTACATGGTGATTTCAAGCTTATAAGGAAGTTTATAGGTGATTTCAAGTGGATTCAAGCAAGAACAAGACACTATACAATCTTAAAAAGTGAAAGATCTAAGCATGAATGATTTGAAAGATTATTGTGTTATGTGTAATATTTGTAAGAGTATTATGTTAGTGAAGTTTTGAGCATGATTAGATCATGAGTGATGAGGATGATAATGTGTGAGTGCATTAGATGCACATATGTGAATTTATATGATGATGTGAAGGCACGAAATGATCATATGTTTATGATTTCATAAAAATTAGATCTAATCAGAATATAAACACTAAAATGAAGTTATTTAAAATTGTTTAATGACTTATAACTTTGTCATAATGTTTGATAGCTTTGCATGTTGTACATGTTGCATTAAAAGTTGTAAAATACATGAAATCGCATGATTTATGTGACTTATATAAAAACTGCACTAATCTGATCATAACCAGTATGTTAATCAGTAAATAACATGTATTGTGTTAAAATATCAAGTCGTTTCGAGTTGGGATGGTTATGGTAACGTTTAACGCATAACTATGCGTTAAAACGGTCAAAAATCGGCTTTTCGAGTGATTTTTGTAAAACTGATTTAGATCAGTAAATAAACTAAATAAACTGATGTTTTTAGTTTAAAAACAAGTATCTTAACTAATTTTAAGTTTACTTGGTGTTTGGTTGGTCATACATGACTTCCGACACCCGAAAACGTTACTGAATCGCTAAAATACGCATTTTTCGATGAACACTAGTATGGGTAAATTTTGAGTGAACCTTATGGGATAAAATGTGTTAAGTGATTTAAACATGTAAATGTGATAATATATTAAGTGTTAATTTATTAGTTGGAAATTTAGACAATGCATGTATGCATGTACGTTTTGTGCGTTAGAAATGGTAGAAATCGCGTTAAAAGTGTAACTTGTTTGTCGAGCATGAAATTTGGTACATATGAGATGTTTTATGTATATTTTCTTTAAAAATGACAAAAATAGATAAGTTTGTAATATTTCGCGTGTTCGGTGTTAAATTCTATGAACGTCTATGTATATATATATATATATATATATATATATTACGACGCGCAAATCGTAGATATATTGCGTATAAACTGGAGAGTTAACGGATTTACACAATAATGGTCACCAATAAAATCGTTCAAGTCGCAAAAATCAAAAATATATTTATATATATATATATGTATATGTATATGGACTCATATATATATTAACATGCCAACCTAATCAAAAATGACAACTTTTCGAGAAAATCTCAAAGTTATGTGATAATTCTAAGAAACGGAGAAACTTAGGATTTTTGTGTTATGTATATTGATTTAGAATCTGTAAGTCCCGAAAAACCGGATCAAACAACGATATCAAACAATCACCAAGGATGGGCGGAATCCAAACTTGATGATATTCAAGAACAAGAAGATTTGAAGATTTGTTGAATATTCAAATGCTTAAACTTGCATACAAAGAGCTAGTCTAATACAAGTTTCTAAAACAAATGAACCAACCTATGCTCCTAATTTCCAACTTCTATTTATAGTAAGGGGTTTCCCCCAAAACCCTAGGCCCATATTCCTAAGCCCACTCTAATACCCCCACTTTCTAAAATCTTGGTCCATTAGCCTATAAACCTACTAATCCATAAACCTATAGGGCCTAACACTCTCCCCCTAGATTTACGGGATTAGTTGTTGAATCCGTTTGGAGGACCACCTTGCAACGGAGCTGGATCATCAAACAAACGATTCTTGATTACGATCTTGAACCTCCTTTCCAGCTTAACTTTCAACAGACATCAGCATACCGGCATCGCTTTGTAGTTGCTCGATCCTCATATCTTTGCTTAATTTTTTAGCTTGCAAAGATGAGATCTGAGCTTCTTTCGGGGCAACATCTTGTTCCAACACAATCACTCTTCGCTGCAACTTTGCTGCATCAACAGCCGTATCATCATCATTATCTCTTTCTTCAATAAATTTCACTTTGTTGGCTGCAAAACGCATGGCTGCTTCATCATGCTCAGAGAAATCAGCACCACTGGAACTTCCAACATTGAACCTGATGTCGTTTGAGCTTTCTGGTTGCAAATGAGTTGTTTCAGGCAGATCGAGATCAAAATCGAATTTTAAATCAAAATCGAGATCTTGCGTGCTTGTTTCTTGAGTAGCAGTAGTGGCTTGTGGATCGGTGGGCATAATAGGCTATGGTTCTGAGCTTAGGCCAGTAGAATGAAATCAGGAGCTGTTTTGGTTCTTCATTTCTTGTTGGATGCTTCTTCAGCATCATCTGTCAAATCATCTTCAATTTCAGGAATAGATACGGTAGGAGGGTTACTGACACTATCCTTCAAGGACTCAATCAGGGCTTGTAAATTTTCAGCAGTAACGTCGATTCTCGAACGGGTTCCTCAACTTTTTCAGATGCAATCACTTCCACTTCACTGTCAGAATCGAGTTCTTCTTCACTAGAGTTTGATTCTGAATCTGAATCAAGTGTCTCAGCTTTCTCGTCAACACGTGTATGTTGCATGTCACGTTCTTTTGGCAACTTTGGCATTCAGAGGGCTTTGGTTTGAAAAGTATAGAAACCTGCAAACTTTGAAATTCGAACAAGTGGTCCAAAGATAATGAGAGAATCCGTGATGATCAGGAGATGAGATTAGTACGAAACGTGACTCAAAGGAGAAAATGATTGCCAGTTAATAGTGTTTCGGATTGGGCCTGAGATTAAACGGCCATGCCCCAACTCGGAACAATGGTCCGAATTTTATTTTAGAGCAATGGGCCGGATCTGATTCGTGTTTTCACGATAGTGGTCCCCAATCCGAAACAGTGGGCCAGACTATTACTTTAGTGATTTGCCTTTTTTTATGACAGAAAACATCTTTCTCAAAATTAACGATCCAACCAACCGAGCAACCTTTTTGAGCAAAGAGATAATCAAAACAAAACAAATTAATAATAGAAAACAAATAGAGGAGTAATATAGGGAGAACCTGCCATGGGATCAAAATCGTTCTCGAACTGATTAAGGGACACTTTTCAGCTCTTCGTTTACTTAGGTTGGTCCACGCAATTGTTGATATGTTTGTCCTCTTAAATCCACCGCTCAAACTTCAACTTTTTGCTTTGTGATACGCTTTTAGGTAGATTTATACTGTGACATCTGTGTGTCCTATTCCAAGGCATACCCCCGCGATCAAGGTAAGCACAACGGTTCATCGTAGTAGGTGAGTATACTGAGATCATCCTTTTATTCTATTATTTATATTTTTTTTTCAACGCCAGACTTCCTGGTGAACAGGTCAGTACTTCCGTACAGCAGAGAGACCAAGGAAGATCTGACGAGAGCCCCTTTATTCTATTTTTTATGTTTTTATATTTTTTACAATGCCAGACTTCCTGGTGAACAGGTCAGTACTTCCGTACAGCAGAGAGACCAAGGAAGATCTGACGAGGGCTCTTTTAGCAAGATATCCTGACTGTGTCCAGGTCAGTACTTTCGTACAGCAGAGGGACAGCCCTGATATCCTGGATGAATCATCAGTATAAAGACCCGAAACTTCAGATGTTGGCTATCTATCAACGCAGGATTTAAGACCATGAAATCATACACCGTTGGTCTGTTACCCACGAGATGTCCAGTCCATTATGTTTGTATCACTTTGCTTGTTTTTGCTTTTCGAGCGGTAGACCTATCAACACATCGTAGTGGAGCCTAGCCTGTTTAACATTGAAACCTTACGTGTGTTAATCAAGTTCTTTAGCACGAAAGTTTATTTCATTTCCCAAGCAACTAGTTCTCCCCCTCAAACGATGCCTATGTACATATATGTCTTTTTTTTTTTTTTTTTTTTTTTTTTGCTTTTCTCCCCCTCAAACTATGCATATGTACATATGTGTCCCTCCCCCCCCCCCCTTAAATTTGTGCATCACACTTTATGCGCAAATTTACTTATTTATTTACATTAGCATAGAATTTTTTTTTTGTTTTCTTTTTTTGTTTTTTTATCGCTCAGTCGGTGATACGTGTCATTTTCAAAAGATCTACAAGCACATTGAATCTTGAGATGCTGACAGGTTTTGTAAAATGATCTGCTGAATTAGCATCAGTGTGGATCAGTTTAAGTTTAAACAATCCTCTGTCAAAGCAATCTCGAATAAAGTGCACCTTGATTTCAATGTGCTTGGTTTTTTAGTAGAAGACAGGGTTTTGTTAATCTGGATAGCGGTATCATTATCAAAATAAGTAGTAGAGTTTAGATAAGTCAAACCGTAATCCTTGAGCTGGTGTTGTATCCAAAGAACCTGAGAGCAGCAGACAGCAGATGCTGTAACGCACTTTGCTTTCGCTGCAAAAGGGAGTTGTTGCTTCTTGCACTACCATGAGATGAGACTGTCCCCCAAGAATTGGTATCTAGCTGATGTACACTTCATATCCCTGTTTTGATGAACTTTTAAGCCCAAAAACATTTTCACTTTTCTCAACGAGCGCCTTTCGAACTTCTTTCTCATCATACGAAAATACTAATGGCCTCTAGACGTGCCACCGGTGTGCATATCTCATCATAATCCAGACCTTCACCTTGTTCGAAACCTTGAACTGCCAATCGTGCTTTGTTCCTTATGATCATGCCAGGGTCATCTTGTTTGTTTCTGAATACCCAGCGCGTTCCAAGAGCACGTTTTCTTTTGGTGAAGAGAATCTCCATCCCTTTATCGCACATTGGAGATACGCTCAAAAGGTAGTGCTTCAGATCAGGGATATAATTGTCATCTGAGAAAATGAGAACTCCATTTTTAATTGTGCCCTTCATGGTTATTCTTCCAGTTTCCCCTCCCGCGAAGTTGACAAATCCACCGTCAAATTCCTTTTTTTGTTATTCAACTTGGATAAGTCTTCTGTCACGTGTCTGGAACAACTACTACCGATAAACCAAGGTCTAACGATCGCCCTCCATAGTCGTTCCTGCACACTTAGCGGGATTAATTAGAAACTGGAACCTAGGCCATTGTTGACCTGAGTTGACCATTGCTATCAGTGTATGAAACCTCACGAAAGATCATATGACTTTTAGTAGAATTTGAGGTTTGAGGTGAAGATGTGGATGTTGATGGTTGTGAACACGGAGACTGGCATCCAACAGGAGTTTTAGGTTTCCAATTTTTGGTGTCTGAAACACTTACATTTGATAAGAAAACTTTTGTGTTTCTTTGAAACCTGTTTACATTTGAAAATTTTCGATTTTCCTGTTTTGCAAGATTCCAGTCTCTGTCAGAAGGCTTGGTTTTGAGAGGTCGATTTTTTACAGAGTGAGAGTGCATAGCCTTCTGATGGTACATGTTCCTAGAGTAGTAGGGACGATGAACACAATTTCTTGCAATGTCTCCTGGAATTCCACAATTAAAACATGTCTGCCTTTTTGAGAAAAAGACATCTAGTTCAGCTTGTGTTATTCTCGAGAACTGATTACGTCTTTTCTTTTCATTTGACGCTGAGTGCTTTCGAGGATGCTTGATCTTGGATGAACCCGGCTCACAGTTGTCGGCACAAGAGTAACTATCCGCTACCTTACCCTTGAGCTTGGGTTCTGTTTGCTTGAGATTTGAGTTTTCCCTTTTAACATTCTTTCTCTTTGGCCTTCTGTTTCTACGCGACCGCTTCTTTTTAGAGGGAACAGATTCAGTTGATTCTGTTTTGTTAAGGTCACCTTTGGGATCAACAGTTGAACTGTCTGTGGAAGTGACTTTCACATATCCCTTTTCCTCAGAGACCATGTTTTCAGGAGATTCTGCAGAGAAGGTTTCCATAATAATTTCTTCTACAGTTTTATCGTCTGGTTCAACTGTGGAATTAATTTCTATGAATTCCTTCTCCATAGGTTTCATGTTTCCATGGGTTTCTGCAGAATTGGATTCTATGGATGTCTCTTCTTCAGCCCGATCAACCTCTGAGTTCCCGACATTAGATGATTCCAGTAAGTCAGATGATGAGTAGTCTGTGTCTAAAACAGTCTGACTATCTTCTTTTGCAACGCTGCTAGATTCTGATTGTTCATCACAACCGGAATCCGTGGAAGATTCGAGCTCATTATATGAGATTCCCGAATTCTCTGTTTGACTACCAAGATCGTCAGATGATCCCTGTTCAACAACAATTTCTTCATTATCCCAAATAGAATCATCAAATTTTTTATCGTTGCAGGGAGCTTCTGATGTATTATTCGATGTTTCAGGAATACAATCACAATTTCCTGAATCATCAGAATTGATTTCTGAGTTACTTGAAACAGAAGTCTCAGGTTCCTCAGTTAACACATCAGGCTCTCCTGTCAAAACATCTTCAACATTTTCAACATGATCATTTTTATCACAAGCATAATCTAGAATAATAGCACCAGATTTATCAGTCTTAGTGGGAACACCCCAAGTCTCAGCAAACCAAGAAAAAACACAATTCCAAGCATAAAGGCCATCTTTATCAGAAATAACATTATCAGCAACACATTGATGTGATTCATCATCCTCTATAGACTTCTCTTCTGTTCTTACTGACTCTGCACATAAACTAGAACAATTAGTATTTTCAACAGAATCAGAACTTGGTGAACTTTCTTTCATCTCCTCTGCGGGTTCGTTAACTAGTTCCGTTTTCGTTTCAGTTTCGGCTTCTGTATTTGTCACTGTTTCATTTATCTGATCGGACTTATCTGCAGATTTATTTTGAACATTTTCATTTTTGACAAAACTCATTGGTTTTTTGAAATCAGCATGTGGATTCTTTTTAAACTTGGATGGATCATTTTCAACATAATCACTAGGTTTTCCATACATCATAGTGTCATAATTTTCCATTTCCTGCTCAGTGATTGGCAATCTAGAATAATTATGATTGTATGGTGGCGGAACCTGTTTATACCCCAAACCCTTTCCCTTGTTTTCTTGATAAGCAAGTTGCACATTACACAGATTTTGAACTGTGGCACTGGAAGTGTCAAACCTTTTGATGTTTAACTCGTTTTGTTTGTACTTTCCAGTGAGGAGCTCTAGCTCACCCTTCACAGAGTCACATTCAAGAGTTTTAACTGTGAGTCTATGTTTGTAGTCGTGAACCCAACATTGTTGTTGATTCTCGTCTCTGTGAAGCTGAGCTATATCCTTCTTAAGTGCGTCAATCTTTTCATAGAGAATTTTATTGTTCTCTCGAAGACTGATGTACTTTGCCATGACACTGTTGTAATCGTCCATCATTTTAGAATTGAGTGCCCTAAGTTGTGCAACCCTATTCCTGCACGGTTCAGTACACAACAGATAGTTAACAGTGTCGATGAGCGATCTTGGTTTGTCTGGCTGAATTTGGTCTTGGGCTTGCGGTGCTGGTTTGGCCACTTCATCTGGATGAGATCCTGTTGAGTGTGGGGCTTTCACATCAGATGATGTAGCAGTCACAGGTGAAGATGAGGGAATCTGAGCAGTGCTGAGATCGGTAACAAGTGGCGAATTAGCAACGGCCTTTCCACAGTTGGACATAGAAGACGATGTGTTTGCGTGATTCTGATTCCTCTGCTTGTCATCTTGGACATATTTATTGACTAAGGAGATCACATCTTTTGTTTCCGTTGTAGCATGATTGTATGTCCCCATGATAACTGCAACACGATAGTCCCATGTCTTGCTACGTGGCAAACCGTACAGAAAAGCCCTGTTAATCCTACCAACTGTTACATTTAATCCGCTCTTCTCGATCTCAGAAAGCAGTTGCGTAAATCTTCTGATCACGTCTTCTACGGTTTCACCCTCGATATATCCAAAACTATCGAGTTGTTTCCAAACCAACTCACGTTGAGAAACGCTGCTTGGAGAATTCATTGTTGAACCAAGCAATAACTCGTAAACTCGCTAACTCAAGCACTTCGCAAACGAATGAACCCACTTCCTGTACTGCTCGTCAAAAACCTGTCGAAACTTCTTACCCCAAAACGACACAAAAACCCCTTTTTTAATATTTTTAAATAACCCCTTTGAAATTTTTTAAAGTAATATATATTTTTAATTAATTTTTTAGTATTATATATATAAATCTTTTTAATTAATATTAAAATAAACTATTTATAATATTATAATTATATATTTTAATATAAACTTTTAATTAATATTATTATTAATGATTATGTAATGATTGTCTAATGATTAACTAATTATTATATAATTATATTATAATAAACTAATATTAATAAAAACTAAACGACAGAATGTATGTCGTTTCTGTCTTGTTCGTTAAAATGAATCCTCCGAAACCCTAATCCCAGATATCAGCCGCCGGTGATGCTCAGTTGCAGGTGCTGATTGTGATGGACTTCGGTGAGTTACGGTGACCGGAAACGGAGATGGTGATTGAAGGTGGTGGTTCGTCCGCAGAGGTTTACAGGAGGTCGGAGGTCTCGGAGAAGATGAAGGTTGATGTCGATAGTGATGATGATGATTGACGATGGTGAAGACGCCGGGGGTGGGTGACGGTGGCCGGAGACAAACGGAGAAGATGAACGGAAAATGGTGATTATGAAAGTTGCAGGTTAACGAGATCAACGAAGACGGTGAACAGCGGGTGTCGGAGGTGGTGGTTGCCGGAGAAGGTAATGAGGAAAGAGATGGAGTTGCAGGTATCTGGTCGGAGATGATGGTGATGAAGGAGGTGAACAAAAGAAGATGATGTTGTAGTTGGAGAATGATCTCGGATGATGATGACGGTGCCGTTTCGGATATAGTTTCGTATCTCGGATGAAAGGGATAAGTGTTTTGGATGAGAAGATGATTGATTGCGGATGATGAATGATGAAGAAGATATGATTTCGGATGAGAAAATGGATGATTTCGGATTAAAGTCGACAATGTCGGATGAAGGCTGGAGTGTTCCGGATGAAAGTTGTGTCACGGATTGAATCTCGGTTGAAATGTTAATTGATTGCGGATGATTACGGATTGAAGAGGTGTTGATTGCGGATGAAAATGAATATGACGGATGATTGCGGATGATGATCTCCGATGATGAAGAATGATGAGATGATTGTACGAAGATTCCTTGTCTGCTGTTCGATGATGACGATGTACTGATTGATGATATGTCAGAGGATGTTTGACAAAATGATGTGATGATGAGGAAGGATGATTCTGAACCTTTCCTTTTTTTTTAATAATTATATAAAACTTTTAACACTTTCCCACAAGATCAAAACAGCAAAGTATAGCGATTTTTAAGATTAATGATGAACACAATGAAGAACACGAAGAACGCGATGAAGATCTTCAACCAAAATGCAGAATTTCTTGATGTTTGATATCAAATTGGCTCTGATACCAATTGTAAGTCCCGAAAAACCGGATCAAACAACGATATCAAACAATCACCAAGGATGGGCGGAATCCAAACTTGATGATATTCAAGAACAAGAAGATTTGAAGATTTGTTGAATATTCAAATGCTTAAACTTGCATACAAGGAGCTAGTCTAATACAAGTTTCTAAAACAAATGAACCAACCTGTGCTCCTAATTTCCAACTTCTATTTATAGTAAGGGGTTTCCCCCAAAACCCTAGGCCCATATTCCTAAGCCCACTCTAATACCCCCACTTTCTAGAATCTTGGTCCATTAGCCTATAAACCTACTAATCCATAAACCTATAGGGCCTAACAGAATCGTTCCTATATTAGGACGTGTAGAAAATCAATCTCTGGGATTGCGATATTAAAATACGCACCCAAAGGTGAGTGTCACTAAACCCCTCTTTTTACTGTTTTGTATATATTTTGGGGGTAGAACACGTCGCTAAAAGTGTTTAATAATGTTTTCGAAATAAAACATACCTTTTAATATAAAATATGTACTTTCGCTGAAAATATATGAGATTTGATAAGTTATACGTTTCGAAGTAAAACGTTTTTGATGAATTAGTATTGTATGTACGATATTTCTTAAGTGAAACAAGACCGTACAGTTGGGGACGAATTCTTGACTGGGTCTCATAGGATGGAGAATAAGGGGAATTCGTATAACATCGTGTATTGAATTTTCATATTAGTAGGATATATATATTGTACGTGAGGCAGACATCATATTGTTCTCAAAGTGAGGACCCTGCGCCCATGATGTCGTTTAATCAGTTAATTATTGCACCCGATGAATTGTTGGTAGATCTATCGGGTTGACAACCCCGTCGTGACTGGTCTCCCCGTGTCAAGTCAAGCGACGAATTAATATTCTGTTTATTGTCTAGCTTTGATTATCCCTGCATGGTTAATATATAGTTCGTATCGTCTAGCTAACATACGAGTCTGAAAGTTGACGCTATAATTTAATATACAAAACCTGGGGAATATATATTACAGTTGTCGGATCGATGAACCGGTGGAAGGCCCATGGATTTTAATAAGGAAGTAAAATGGATTTTCTAAAATTTATATAGATGTTTTCAAATAAACACCTAATCAGAAAGTTTTCCTTGGAATAAAATTGGTTGTAAGTGAATATGTGAACTCACCTACCTTTGTGTTGACACTTGATTTTTAAGGTGTTCTACGGGTACTTGAGTTTGGCTTCGGGAAATCATGGCGTATCTTGTGTTTGATGATGCATGTTGTTTTGTTTAAATATGTTGGACATCTTTTAAACTTTCTGGGACGTTTGTAATAAGATCCGCGAGGATCAAAACAACTTAACTTATGTGGTTGTGTCGTGACTTTTAAAATGTAATGTTTAATATTTATGTTTTAAAATATGTCAAAATGTCCAACAAAAGAGTGCATCATCCGACAAGGTATAAATGGGCACCAACTTTCGTCACCACTACGTTTTATATTCCGTTGCGACGTTTTTGGGGTGTGAGATGAATCGTAGTGGCTATGGCCGAATTAATGAAGTGTGATTTCTTAGGAACAAACCCTAAGTAGAAATTTGAAGTAAAATTTGCTATAATTTGAATTATTTGATGATTTACCACACTTAGACAAGTGGGTTTTGATTATGTAGTGAAGATGATGATATACATATGTATAAGATCATCATATTTGATAGTAGAAACAAGACACTCAAACAAATTACATGATTTGGGTACTTGTCATACATGATTGATATAGATGTTAATATTAATCTTGGTAAAAATGACTAGTTATGAACTAGTTAGTAAATGTGTAAAATTATGCCCATTAGGTGTTTGATAAAATGCCTAAATGAAAGCTAAAATGTTGAAATTTCGAGTGAAATGCACATTTGAATAATATGGCAAATTATGCAAAATATGAAACGATAAGAGTTCTAAATATCATGTTGATTTTGACTTAATTATGTAAACCATGTGATCGAAAGTAGTTAACTTTTGATAAGTTAAGTTAACTAATGATGAAGTCAAATAGTAGTTTCGACATAGAAAATAAGTAAGGTGGAATAGTCGTGATTGTTAATGACTAATCTAACCGCCTTGTAAATGTTGACAATAGTTTGACGCTTAACGAGCTAGGTGGAGGCTTGGGAAAGAAACGGTCAAACGAATCAAGTACGAAAAGAAAAGCGTAAAACGGATGAGAGGTAAGTGAAACTTATACCTTTTTATAGAATACTTATTTATTCTATAAGTTATAAACTCGATAAAGATAATATTGGAAATATGGATTTCCGACGCGATTGATACGAGTCGGAACATATACAAAATTGATAAAAACCATGGTTTATGATAAAAGGGGCGAAACGGTAATTTAGTCATGTAACGACTAAGAAATTATGAAATTTCGTTAAGGTTACCTTATGGTGTAACTAATAATGAGAAAAGGGGTAAAAATGGAAATTTAGTTAAGTGTCGACTAATGTAAGCCGAAGCTAAAAGGATACCCATGGCGTAAGCCAAAATGGGCTAAATAAGTGAGAAAATGGATCTAATGAAAGAAAAATCTGAAATGGGTCGGATGGGCAACTTGGTATTAAAAATCATGTTTTGATACATAAGTAAATGTTTGGTCATATAGGCCAAACGGGTCAAATAGCGTGATAACGCAATTTGACAATATCGACTAATGTGGTTGTCAAGTCTTATGTTAACAGGAGCGATTAACAATTCGGATAATTGTGTCGCCATAGAATATGTGGTAATTAAAGCGAGGTATAAATCGGGTCTATTTGTTGACCCGGGCTAGGTACGCATAAATAGCCTTATAGTTAAAAGTGCAATGAGAGTCAAATATTTAGCGAAGTCCTTCATCGCAAAAATATTGGATTAAAATTGACTAAAAATGTCATTGATGGGTAAACCGGGTAAACGACCCTTAGAGGTGGTTTAGAAACTTATATTATGACCTTGTAACCCTTAGAAGCGTATAAAAGTTGTAGGCATAAACTTTCAAGGGTCAAATGCCTTAGAATGCGTCTTGCCATAAAATGACATACCCGAGGGATAAAACTCGGAATAAATAGTTTATTGCATTAAATCCACCACAATCATAGTTGTGGTGGAAGACTAATCAATAGGAATGGGTGGAATTATTAGGCATATAAGAAATGGGCGTAATTTATGCTTCAAATTGCATAAATACCTTTATCGGGTCAAAATAAGATTATAAGCAAAAACGGGTTAATAATGCATAGAAACCCGTGACTGGAACCTAACATGATAGAAAATATTGAAATTAAAAGGTTCAGGAGAAATGAGGGGTCAAACTAACTTGTTCGTTTGATAAAGATACGAACGGGTCAAAAAGTGTCATAATTGAATTTCAAGCCGAGAGCTTGAAATCCAATTTTTTTGAATTCGGATGTCGGGTTTCCACTCCATGTGATGGAGAATTAAATTACGATCACATTGGAAAAAGAATCGTGTAAAACGGATAAATAACGAGAGAGTTATGCATGTTTCGGCGAAAATTAGCGTTGCTGAAATTATGCAGCCTTCAGCTGCAACATTCTGGAAAAAAGAAGGAGTCGCGCCACGCGACGAAAAAGGCCAGGGGCCGTCGCACGACGCGACGGTGTCCTTTTTGGCAAAAAATTATTTATTTAATCAGTTTTGTTTTGCGAAGCCGTTTAAACACGTTTAAACTACGTATGACTAAAATCATTTCATGTTTATGGAATGTAGGTTGCCTAGAAGTACCGGATGAGGATCGTGCCCGATGAAGAACCGAACACGATCAAGATACAAGCTTCCGCACATCGTTTTGTCGTAAATTTTAAACAATGAATTTAATTACACTATGTAGTATTGCTTTCAAGTTAGAAAAGTTTTAATAAACCCGTGTTTCTCAATGTATGTGTAATTGTAAATGCACATTTATTCCCGAAACCTATACGAAAACCGTTAAATAGTAGTAAGGGCGTTACACAGAAGGTGAGGTAATCATGGCTGTAGTTTCCTCCGCAGTGAAGGCAAACTAAGGATTGACCTCTCCTTCGTGAACAGGTTAAGCAACGGTCTCCTGTTGTGCAGTGGCAGGCTCTGATGAAGATGTACCAAAAGTCTTCTTCATCTTCTTCTTTCTATGTATAGCAGTCTTTCTACGTATAGCAGTCTGCTTCTTTTTCTGACACTCTGCCTCTGTATCGGAAGGCACGTAGTCTTCATCCTGATCAGTACGGATCCTCCGCACTTGTCTAATGCCACGCTCGTCTATGTAGTGTTCATAACCTGGTTCAGGCGGATTATCATTTGAATCAGAATCAACATTATCACCACCACGAGCACTCGTTCCACTTGCACCAACATTTCCGCCATCACCACCTTCACCATCTTCGTCATCACTTCCATCACCATCATCTGCATCATCAGTATCACCGAATTTATCTACTTTCTTTCGTCCAAACTTATCTTCTATCATCTTCTTTAATGTCGATTCTTCATTGTCAGATTGACTTTCGTCATGGCGCCATTTATCGTTTATCGGTGCCACATTATTCTTATCCCCCAGTGCGCCAAACATCTTCCGAGGTGTAGTTTCTGGGTAACGTCTAGCAGCTACACCTTTGAAAATCTTCAATGAATGCTCTATCATCACATCAATCTTTAGAACATCATTTGCCTCCTTTGGAAGACTAGGATGTTGCACGTTCATAATCATTTCCAGGAATCTTGGATACATCCAAAACTTGTGACCACTAGCTCATGTTCTTCTTAGATTCTCCTTCATGTTCGAGAATAGATACTTTGAAATATTAAACGGTTTGTTCAATACCAAAGCGACCATCAAACCAATCAAATCATTACTCGCCATGTCGTACCGACTTCGTCGATTGCTCAAACACTGAATGAGGACATGTAACAGGAACTTGTAACGCATCGGCAACTTTGTTTTGTTGATTTGTCCTCTGAAGGTATCATCAATACATTTCATACGTAGCAAACAACCACGCTGGCACATAGTTGAAATAGAATCTGGAGCTTCTGGATCATCATTAAGTTGCAGAACGGTGTTGAGAATTTCAGCAAACATATCCACATTCTGTTGCTTTACTTGCCTGTGGATAATTTCTTTTCCGTCAACCTGTATAACACTCGCTGAATCCCAGAATTCTTTAATTAGCGTTTTGTATACCGACGTTTGATGAGTAATAGCCTCATTTATCCTTGACTCGCTTAACCACCTCATAATTTCATTGAAATCAGTCATCTTTCCTTCTAGATCCAGGCACGCTACCATATTGTGGCGAGGTTCAGACATTATCAGTTCCTTGGTTTTATCTGTCTTTTTCGTAGCAGGCTTCCGCTTTTGTTCCTTAGGAGCCATTCTACACATAAAACCGTCCACAATAAGAAAGATAAACAGGCACTTGACACTTAAATTTGAACATGTGAACAAAGGACAGTAGACAAGACACACTAAGAAAGACCAAAATTTTTCTAAGTGTTTAACCCACGAAGAACCTGTTTTCACTAAGGGACTACTGGACGAAGAACCTCCCTTGGACGAAGAACCTGTTTCAACAAAGAATCAGGTTCTTCGTGACTATAACCCACGAAAAATCCTAGTCAACTTAATTCCTATTCTTCGTTGACCAAAACGGGTTCTTCGTCAATAATCAATGAAGAATGGTTCTTCGTCTGATTTCAATAAAAAATGGTTCCTCGTCTGTTAGGGTTCTTTGTCCACAATGAAAAGGGGGGTTTTCGTATGCTTGCAGTTCTTGATCCCCAATTTATTCATCAAATCAATAATTCAAGGTTTTAACCAAACTGACAAAAACCATTAAAAAACAACTGATAGAAGAATTCAAACAAAAACCCAGACATTTAAGATCACTTCAAAACAAAACAATCCAACACATTGATGAATAACAGGAAACATCTTTCAGAAACAAAAACCCTGTTTTTCAGGACTTCCTTCAACCAAACAGAAAACACCGAAATTCAGTTAAACATCTTACATAAACTGATATATATTTCATTTCAAATCATAATACAGAGACAAAAACAAACATTTGATTTCAACACTTCATCAGGATCTGAAACTTAACAAAACTAAGTTTACAAGAAATATAACAGAAATATTAGTAGAATGGTTTGATTTTTCAGATTTTATAGTTTCAAAACATCATCAATGAACAATCGATCCCTGAACCTAGGGTTTCGATTTTTTTTCTTGATCGAACACAAGGACTGTTTCGGCTTTGTTGTTTATTGATAGCACAAAGGTATATATCAACAAAATACCTTAATGTTTTATAGTCAATATTCAAACACAGTCGATTTTGTGGGTTTTCTTTTCGAAGAAGAAGATGAACAGGGTTAGGAGATAGAGAAAGTAAAAAGGTGATTTTGAATTGGTGATAAGATTAACTGCTGACAAGGGGACCGCCTTTTTATACCCCGGCCCCTACGAAGAATCTACCTTCACGAAGAACCTCAAATGGGCCCACGAAGAACCTTTATGGACCAGAACAGTTTAGCCCAATTAACTTGATCCACATCCACGAAGAACCTAAGGTTTTTCGTGAAGATCCAATACAACGAAGAATATCCACGAAGCATGGCTCTTCGTTGACCAGTTTGGTTCTTCGTTGACCAAATGATTCTATGTAGATCATTTGGTTCTTCGTGACCTTTCCAAACACAAGTGTCACCAACATATGAAGAACCATGAACAGATTGAACAGACTTTGTTTTACGTTTACCAATTTTGCAAAAGGATTTTTATGAAGTTGTGATATTAAAGACAAGTTGGCTTTGGGCTTTTTCCAGGTAGAAAACATTCGAGCGTCAACTTCGGCTAATCAGAAACCAAATTATAAAATAAATAAAAAATAACAACTAAAAATCTAATTACAAAGAGGTAAACTAAAACAAACATTAACAACGTTAACTACCTGTACACTAAGTTACCAACCTTTTTCGAGTTTCAAGGTAAGAGAATCATACCAGCTTACGGTCTTGTCAAAAACAGTTTTTGTTTCTTGTAAATATTAAGATATGCATCCTACCACAATTATCGGTATCGTTGTCCACATAAGCTCAACTTATCAGATGTAATCACGATTAGGAGATACGCTTTAATGTATGATTTATACTACTCGTCGGTGTTCATCCACTCACAGCACATTCCCGTATCAAGACATGCACGAGAATTCATCTTACCGTTGAGTACACTGTGTATCATCTGTTTGAACATATAGATTGTGAGATACTCACTTATTTTTTATTGAAAACAAGCCCTATGTGATTAAATCACTTATTGATGGGGAACTTGATTTTCAGATGCATGCAGGGCACAGGAGCAAGTCCGTGAACAGGTTAGTACCATCGTACAGACAAAGAGACGAACTTGACTCTTGGATAAACTGTGATATTTTATCACTTATTCGTCGGGACATGTATCACTTATTGAGGTCGTTTGCAATATTTACACGTATGTATGGTATCATGGAAGATCTTGACTTGCGTCCCCATTATTTTTCGGTAAAAGATTCAATGAGGATACCCAGATGATAAATCAGCATAAAGACCGCATATCTCAGAACCTCGGCATACTATCAAACGAAATTTTGGTACCAAGACCATATGCCAATGAATGGTTCCCACCTGGTTTTCAGTCCGTTATGTTTATATCAACCTGCACGTTTTAATCTGATTGTGAGCCTACCGATACATCATTAATAGAGCTACTTATCATTTTTCATTTTGCATTTTTGACCGTATTTGACAGACCACTGGTGTATCATCATCTTCTCTTATCTTTCCAAGAAACTCATTTTTGGTTTTTAGGCCTTTTTTTAATGTTTTTGTATTTTTGAAATTTTTTTAATGATTTTGGATTTTTTTGAATTTCTCCCCCTTAAATGCAGAAAATAAATAACTAAAAGACAAATTTTTGGATTTTTGCAATTTTCTGATGTTTTTGTATTTTCCATTTTTCAAAAAGTAATGACGGAAAACAGTAAATAAATAAAAGACATATTTTTGGATTTTTGAAATTTCTGATGTTTTTGTATTTTCTTAGGATTTCTCCCCCTAAAATGGAAAAAGTGAATAAATTGAAAATCTTTTGTATTTTTAGATTTTAAGAAAATATTTACAAAATGATTTGCCGAAGATGATTTACTCGGGTTTCACCTTGATGCCATTGACCAAAAGAAGATAATCAAAACGTGATTTATCAAAAGCTTTTGTAAACAGGTCGGCAAGTTGGTGATCCGTGTGGATTTTAACAACATCGATAAATTTCTTTTCATAACAATCTCGTATGAAATGGTACTTAATCTCGATGTGTTTGGTCATTGAGTGCTGTACAGGATTACGAGTGATCTGTAAAGCAGCTTCATTATCAACATAAATAGGAGTAGTTAGGAATTCAAAACCATAGTCACGCATTTGCTGTTGGATCGATAAAACTTGGGAGGAGCAACTAGAAGCCGAAATGTACTCAGCGTCACATGTTGAAGTGGCCACACAGGTCTGCTTTTTACATTGCCACGTGACTAGGCGCTTCCCCAAGAACTGACATCCCGCTGATGTTGACTTTGCGTCAATCTTGCAGCCACCATGATCAGAATCACTGAATGCTATCAAATCAAAGTTATCATCCGTAGGATACCAAAGACCAGTGTTTGGACAACCCTTCAGGTAACGAAAAATCCTCTTAACAACCATCATATGAGAAACCTTTGGATTGGACTGGTAACGAGCAAGAAGACATGTTGGATACATAATGTCGGGCCTTGAAGCGGTAAGATACATGAGAGATCCGATCATAGCATGATAGAGAGATGGTTCCACATGTACACCTGTTCCGTCAGGAGTAATCCCATGATTTTGAGCCAGAGGAGTTCCCGCAGGCTTTGAGTCTTCCATCTGAAATCGTTTCAAGATATCCCCAAGGTACTTAGTCTGATGAATGAAGATCCCTTTCTCAGACTGATGAACCTGCAAACCCAAAAAGAAATTCATTTCTCCCATAGCACTCATCTCGAACTTCTCTTGCATCACCTGCTCGAATTCCTTGCACATTTCATCATTTGTAGACCCGAAAATAAAATACACTTGAATCAGCAACAAATCCTCATTTCTTTCCTTGATGAAGAGAGTACAGTCAATCAACCCATGTTGAAAACCATTCTACAACAGATAGGAAGACAATGTTTCATACCAAGCCCTTGGAGCTTGATGAAGACCATAAAGTGCCTTGTTCAGAAGCCAAACTCTGTCAGGATGAATCGGATCTTCAAAACCAGGCGGTTGCTCAACATATACTTCTTCCTCGACCACACCATGAAGAAATGCACTATTCACATCCATTTGATAAACAGTGAACTTCTTGTAGGAAGGATAAGCCAAGAAAATCCTTATCGCCTCAAGACGTGCCACTAGTGCATAAACTTGATTATAATCAATACCTTCTACCTGATTAAAGCCCTGGACAATCAATCTCGCTTTATTTCTCACAACAACACCTCCGTCATCCTTCTTGCACTTGTAAACCCATCGAGTACCAATCTTCTTATAGTTCGGGGCCTGTCAACCAATTTCCACACGCCCAATTTCTAAAACTGATGAAGTTCCTCTTGCATTGCTTCAACCCATGAATCGTCTTTCATCGCCTCCTTCCACGATTTTGGCTCAATTTGACAAGCATAATAGGCAAAAGACCAATCATTCTGTTCCCGGATTCTCTAATTGCCGAATACAAACCAGCATTCTGGTTGTTTCGAAGCTGATTACGTGTCTACACACCAGTTTGGACATCTCCTATGATATTCTGCCGAGGATGAGTGTCATGAATTCGAGTTTCAGGAACATCGGGAACTCGAGCATTAATACCCAAATTGTTGATATTCAAATCAACAACCAAATCGATGCCTTGAGTCGGAGCTAGTACCTACCGAACATGTAGCGGAAATACATATTTGGCATGAACCAAAGCAAAACTGTAGAAGAAATGAGTAGAAAACAGATAGAATTCACTTTTAACTTGCTTTCACATTAATTCTTCAGAAAACACACGGTCAGCAGTTCGGCTTCCCGATGACATCAAAGTCCTAAATGTGAAAACTGACTAGGGGTATATATAGGAGTGACAGGTTCGCTTATATGGACATGACCATATGAGCGGACCTCTTACATGTAGATCCGCTTTTATGACATGTGTCCATATAAGCGGACCTCATCCAGTAACATCACAAAATTACATATCTAACCCCTGTATAATACATAATCAATCCATCAAGACCCTATACATTAATCTAACAGGACTAAGACACAGGCTTTAGAAATAATGCACCAACAAACTCCCCCTTGGATACAGCCGCAGTCTTCGTCTTGTCTTTGGGACTTCAAACAGCTCTAAACGTCTCTTCCCTTGGCTTCGGCTTCCTGCTAAGCACAATCCTTATTCTTTCGTTCTCTTTCTTCCTCGCCTTTTCTTCTTCAGCTTGAATCTTTAAAAATGCACCTTTCTTTTCTTCAAGCTTCTGACGTTCATGTTTAGCTTTCCTTTTCATCTTCTCATCAAGCGACCACCAAGATGATTTCCATTTACTCTCAGAATTGATACCTTTCTGAAAGCAAAGGGAAACAACACGTTGAAACTGCTGTGCTTGTTCTCTATCTGCTGGTTGATAGTGAATCTTGTTGATGAAAAGGCATTCTATATCCTTCGTAGAGCAATTTACAAGCCACATGGGATCATAAACATGTATCTCTCGAATCTCTCCTCCTGCTTTGTAAGTAATTATGGCTTCGGTTGAAATACAACTATACACCCAACCAATGAAGCCTTTATAAAAGTCTTGTTCCATCTGAGGCATTGGTATCGTTTTCATCGTTCTTGGTGGTTTGACATTCAAAATAGTCTCTTCGACTCCCGTTTCAGGATCAACCCTCTGCACTCTCTTAGGATGATGTGGCTTCCATTTACGAAACTCTTTCAACGATTCATATTTAATGTAGCCCCACATAGCAACATCATTCTTTCGAACAGGATAATCCAAACATCTAACCTTCGGAAGTTCATCCACATCCCACCACGGTAATGACATGATGTCATATAAACGTTCAAAATACTGAACTCCGCACTCTCTTCTAATTACATACGCATTCACTTGATGTAAGAAACCCCAACTAATGATGTCTCCAAGAGATACGCTTCGATTACGCTGATAATACTTCAAAGGTCTCTTAAACTTTCTCTCGTGACTTTTTCTGAACCATTTCGATCTATCTTCTTTTTCCATATCCTTTTGAGTGCTATCAAAATTCTTATCTTTCACCGCCTCAACTACTTTTTGTCTCAATTCTTCTCTATTCTCATCAGCAAAGAATTCCATAAGTGTAGGATACTTAGAAGTATCTTCAACCACATCCTCATCATCCGTCCAGTCTTCTACTTCCACTCTGTCGTACTTATTAGCCTCTTCAACATACTTATACGTGTATTCAGGCTGTTGATTGATATCAAAAGTATTCAACTCTTCTTCAAAATCGAACTTGAACTCAGGATCCACAGTATACATCATTTCTCTATAAACATCTAATCCCAAGATTAACTTTTCAGTATGTTCAACGATTTGAGTTTTACTAGACTCCCCCTTTCCACTTGCTTCCCCTGATTCTTCATTTATCGAATCATTCATCAAATCATCAACCTTTTTCTCAGTAGATTCTTCAGTAACTTTTAAACTTGTGCCACCCTGAGCATCATCATCATCATCATCTTTACCAGATCCATGACTGCTCGCAGAGAATACTTTTTCATCTTCTTCATCTTCTTCATCCTCCTCTTCATCATCTTCATCACTATCTCCAATCAACTCATTCATAGGAGTATCATCTTCAAATAGACCAGAAATAGCAGAAATAGGCTCGGGATTATCAACCACCATAGAAGGAACAATCGATCTAGTTGAACTTCCTTCAACTCCCTTACCTTTATCTTTCATTTGTCTTTCAATCTCAGCTTGACGTTCAGCTCTAAGCTCTTCAACTTGCAGCTCTTCAAACTTTTGTTCTACCGATGTTCCGAGCATGCTTTCGACAACTTTGTTCAGCATATAGAACTCGTAATCTCTTAATGCCTTAGCTGCTTCAAGCTGTTTGTTCTTTAACTTGAATAATTCATTATGTTCATCACGTCTTGTCTTCTCTTCTTCAAGTTCTGCAACTCTAACCTTCAAAATGTCTATCTTAGATTGATCACTGTCAATCCTTTTCACCAACTCTTTATTATCAATCTCCAGCTTCTTCACACGCATTTCTAAAACTTTCTCCCTATCAGACACTTTCTTGTTTTCAGCTGCTAGCCTCTTGTTCTCAGCAACAACTTCTTCAACTTTCTTTTCAACATTTCTGACTTGTGAAGTGTTGGCAAAATCAAAATCTCCAACATCTAAAAGATTATCATGTGGAGTATAAAGACCTGTGCTAGACAAACCAGGTTGCATTTGGGTGAGTGGAGGTGTTTGAAATATTTCTTGTGAGGTAACAAAAGGTTGTTGTGGTGGTGGTGTTTGATGAATAGGTGATGGTTGTCTTGGAGGTGTTGGTTGTTTAGGTGGTGAGGATTGTTGTGGTGGAGTAGGTTGTCGGGGTGGTGATTGTATAGGTGATTGTGGTGGTGTAGGTTCATGTGGTGGCGTAGGTGGTTTCTTGGTTTCCTTTGTTGATTTCTTCTTCAAAACGATCTTTGGAATCTTGATCTTTGGAGAGAATTTGCGTAACTTGGAGAAACAACTTTCTTACGAGCTCCAGCTTTCTTTCTCCCACCAGGAGGAGATTGTGACTCGGAGATATGCTCTGGAGATGGAACATACACATCATCATCGTCTTTTTCTTGTCTCTTTCTTTTTCTTGAGAACTTTTCTTTTTCTGTTTCCTCCTGAATCCTTCGTAAACGTTCAGTCTCATTAACAACTTCTTCATCTGAAGAATCCGAGGAGCTTGTAGTATCTTTTTTCACATCATCTCCCTCAACACTTCAACAGTCTTCTCTTTCTCTTTCTGACTTTCAACATTTACCACTTTATTAACATCAGCAACAATTTCTGGCCCTGTTTCCAAGACATCTATATCAAACAATTGATCAACATTAAATGGATACGCATGGTCAATCAACATCTACACAAACCTTGGATACATCCAGGTCTTGATATCTGCCTTGCTATTCTCAGCCATATAGTGGAATACTATATGTGAGAAATTATACTTTTTGTTCAACACCAATGCCGTAATCATATTCATTTGGTAATCGCGCATTACATCAAATCCTCCTTTAGCATGACTTATTCAAATCAGTACACAGTGAATCAAAAACTTGTAAGGTTTCTGAAACTCTGACTTTAAATAGTTTCCGGCACTTAAAGCTCCAGTATATCCCATTCTCAACATACACCCTTTCACCATTCTTTCTGGAAATCTCGTTGGATAATCTGGCTCGTCAGGAAAGTTAATGATTTCACGAATCAGTGCTTCTGTGACTAAAATCTGTTCTAACTTGCCATGAACTTCAACAACTGATGAAATCACTTTGCTTTGATCGTCATAACTTGCATTGCTCCAGAAACGCTCGATGTGAGATTTGTATAAAGGCCTTTGGTCAGTCAATGCCTTCTGGATGGGAATACGACCCATAAACTCCAAAATACTTCTGAAATTCTCCAGTTCTGGGTTTTTCTCAATATCCAAATCACAACAGCTGTTGTGAAGAGGATCAAATACAACATTAGAAGCCTGCAATTCAATCACAAATACACTGAATCAGAATTACTTCGAAAAATTTCAAACATCAAACTTGTACAACATGTTCATAAAAGCGAATCACATTATGTTCATAAAAGCGAACCAACTTAACGTACACACAAGCGGATCTATATCTTGTACAAATGAGCGGACCTAAACATGTACATACAAGCGGACCTATAATATGCTCAAATAAGCGGACCTAAACATGTTCAAATAAGCGGAACATGAATATTCACAAATGAGCGGACACAAAAATTGTTCACAAAAGTGGACCTATACATGTTCACAAAAGCGGACCTATTCAAGTTCACATAAGCGGAACATACAATGTGACCGTTTAAGCGGAACTACCAACAAACCCTTCAAAACTGATCAAATCTTAAAATTGAAACCCTTAATCTATCAACATGACAAAACCGACACTAGGGGTTTGTTTTAATTTCAATTTTGACATCTCTAAAACCCTAGATCTGAGATTGAAACCTCTGTGACTCGACAAACACTATCAATCATCAATTTTGAAACAATCCAAGCATAACATCATAATCTAGACATCAAAACGACTATACAAGTTTGTTTTCAAAATTCAATTTCACATATAACAGCCTAAATCTATATTCAGTTCTACAAACATGACCGACAGTTCAAAACAAGCATGAAAACGACCAAATTAAACGTAAACTTACCTTGCCCATGATTGATCTACTAATAAAGTAACAAAAACTGGTGAACATCAGGCAGCACAACACTTGAAAATGGTCGTAATATGGTTCTGCTTCAAATCGCCGGAGAGAGATGACGTATAAGCGAAAGGGTAAAAGTGACATAAAAGCGGAACCACTGACTTTATATATGTGGAGTAGATCCGCTTTTATGACAAATGTCACATAAGCGGACCCTTATGATCAAATAAGCGGACCACTATGTTAATTGACATATAAGCGAACCTCTATGAAACGTTGACAAATAAGCGAACCTGTGATGATCTTTTTCAAAAATTTCAATTTTTGCAGTTTTCTGATTAAACACTGTAACACCCAGCTGACCAAGTCCAAATCAATGACTTTGGTCAACTGTTTGACCCACCAAGTCCAAGTTAATGGCCTTGGATGATCAGATTTATGAAGTTTGCTGACGTTTCTTTCTGAAAGCAGTTCAAATGAATGAACTTTTGAACATTTCAAACTTTCAAACACATTTTAACTTTCAAACAATATACCAATCATTGTATAGCAATCTCCAGCTTACCCATCTGTAACAATTCTCATTAAAATCCATAATTTGGATGATAATTAGTCAATAAGGAAACCCTAATTGAGACACCCAAGTAATTCTGCACTAACCCTAAAATTTCCAGAACAATCGGAATTAGAATCAGGGCCCCTAAAACTCAGGGGGGATTAAACCCTATTGATAATTATCTTAAAAATGTGTTGTACAGATTGAATTTTGATTTTTAGATGATTCATGCAAGCTAGTCCCGTTCCCAGCTAGTCTATGTAATTAGACTGCACCCCTTACGGACCGTAAGGGGAAATGCCATACGGTCCGTAAGCCTGTCCAAAAATCACTATAAATAGCAGACATTGGCACTTGCTTTCTGTTGTTAATACGACGCATAAATTATGTGTAGACGTTAAGTTATAAGCAGAAACAGTTCAAAAACACACTTAGTATCGAATTGCTGCCGCAAAACAGGGTAATCACTCGATTGCTATTACGATTCATTTTCCGACTGATCAATATATCCAATGGATGTTTAAGTGCCGCCCACATCAGGGTGATGCTTTGTCGTTCGTCGTTAAATCGATGGATGTTTAAGTATCGCACTTTGTCGTTCGTTGTGAGAATTTGATCTCGTGAGTTATCGTAACTGCTGTATTGATCACTAACCCAGTTTTGTGTGCATTATTACTAAATTAGGTTAACAAGGCTAATCCATATTCTGTCCGTACTAAATCTGCAATGTGAGTCATTCTTCTTTTTTATCAACTGTTTTACAATACTCCAAATTATTTTCAGAATTATAATTACAGTGATTAAGTTTATGTAATCACCAAATTACAGCTAGTATGTGGGGTATTGTGCACATTACTACTGTTTTAATCACATTAGGTGGGCGAACCTAAAATTAAGTGATATACGTCATTCATTGGGGCAACCAATGGTGATATGACCACAGTCACAGATCCAGTCGAGTGACAAATACTGTGGGTAGTTGGTTGATATCTGAAACATATGTAAAAACTCTTAATACTGTAAATTATAATAAATGTGTCGTTTTCAGTAAACTGAATGATTCACTCAGTATTTCCCCGCTGACAAACCTTTTTCAAACATGTTTCAGGTGACCTATTGTAATTCAGGAAAAGTGCTGGGAAGCAGTGCATGCTTAAAATAGTGGCTCATTATAAAATAAATATGTTTTGTAAAAATAAAGATTTCTCACCACAATCATGTTATTGTAAATTATCGGGGTTTTATCCCGAATTGTGAAATAAAATAATCGGGAAAAGTTTTTAGCTTTAAAACGATCCTGACGATAAAATTCCGCTGCTAAATAAAATCGCATAATTAAATATCACGGGATTTCTGTCCCGCGGCTCCTGAAACGGGTCAAACCGGGTCGGGGGCCGTGACAGAAATGAGGTGGTAGCAGAGCCACTGAGTTAAGCTAATTAAGTATTTAGAGATATTTAATTTTTCCTGATTACTATTATATGATTATGTGTTTTATTAAACTGATTATTTGTTAGTTACAGTATGGGTAAGAAAAAGCTGCAAGATATCTATCTTAAATTAGATAGGTCAGTCTATGAAGAGGGAAGTTCATCTTCAAAACTCCCTACAATTCCTGAAGAAGGAATATTTGTGCGAAAAGCACAATATGAGAATCCGCTTTCTCCTAGAAAAAGGAGTATGATTATTAAGAAAAGTAAAGAGCAAATCCGAGAAAAGAGGATTAAAAAGGAAACCCAGGAATTAATCAATAAATCACCTTGGGAAGACAAGCTAGATGAGAAATGGGCAAATTTGTATATGCTAGCCACTGTAGCAGAACATGCAAATCTTTAAAAACCCTAAATCTAGTAATAGCACTTCCCAATAAATAAATAAATAAATCCGAGTGTGTTCTTTCCTGTTATTTGTACAAATAGTGTGCAATAAAACTTCAATGTTTATTTGTTAAACTTTGTTCCAAAGTTTTAACTTAGTATTTTGTGCATTTTGCATATATGCTACACAGCATGAGTGAGATATCTGAAGCTTTTCAGAACCTCAATCTGTACCCGGTGAATATAGAAGTTTCCCAAGATTTTACTGGATACTTTGCTGATGTGGAACAACCTGTAGAATTCAATGCTCCACCTTTGACAAAGCCAAAACGAAAGAAAAGAAAGAATTATGTCTGGGGAAGTCGTATCCGTAGGAAAAAGCCAGTTCCGAAACTTCCTAAAATAAACAACCCTTTAGAAAAAGGAAAAGAAATTGTAATCAAGGAGAGTTCGAAACCGCAAGAGATAGAAACTGAAGTCAAGAAAGATTCTAGGCAAATGGAAAAACAGTTTGAGGAATATTCTAAAGATATAGAAATGGAAGTAGGACAAGGTTCTAGACCAACTCAGATAGAAATCGGAGAGAGTTCCAACCGAAACCAGGGAACAACTTTTCAAGATGAAATAGATTTTCTATTGGAAAGTTGTGAGACTATTCAACCTGTCAATACTAATATTTTTACCTATCCTGCTGAAAATCCACTCCCTATGAATCTTGAACCAGCAATCCCAGAACCAATAGTTCACTATCAACCTGTAGAAATGGACGAATGGTGGACGAATGATTGGCAATTTCAAAATATTGTCAACGACCCTTATTCCTTTTTTCCACAATTCGATCCAGAACCCCTACCTAATCCACCAATGAGTAACGAGAATATGGCTGAACTTCGCCATTACGGTGAAGAATTGATGGATGCAGGAAATAGAATCAGGGAGATAGGGGGACAAATTGCCTGGAAGTATGATGAAAGGGAACTTCGTTTTTAGGACGAAGAGTAACGAGAGATAGGAGGATGGTAAAACTATAGTTGTGTAATAGTAAAAGTAAATAGTGAAATCAGTTTGTAACATAACTCCGAATAAAACTTTGTAAAATATCTGTGTGTAGTGATGCATACTATAACGGATATAAAATGGAATCGAGAAATCGATAGTTTTGACTATACGTGTATTGTAAATTGTGTGATTGTCGTGTATAATTACTATTTATCAGATACTAATAAAATTATATATATTATCAGATGGCAAATATTGGTAATGAACCGGTAAATGAGTTTAATCAGTCGGAGCAACATCCAGGGGATCAATATATGACTAGACAAGATATTGAAAATATTGTTGCTCAAGGGATAGCCAATGCTATTCTAGCATTTCTTGCTGCTGTAAAAAGTCCAATCGAACCGCAACATATCATTCCTAGTAAACGTACTTCTGAAGATAACTTCAGTAATAGTATAAACGAGGGCAATAATCATGTTAATCATGATAATGAATCTCAGCACACGCCGCTCCCTAAGAAACTGAAAGCCGCAACACCTGGTTGCACTTTCAAAGAATTCCTTGCTTGTAAACCCAATGAATTTGCAGGCAATGAAGGGGCAACTGCATCACTGCGTTGGTTAGAGAAAACCGAAGCAGTAATTGCAATAAGTAAGTGTGCCAAAGATGATCAAGTCATGTACGCATCAAATCTGTTTAAAGAAGGAGCACTCGAATGGTGGAACACTGTGTTACAAGCTAAAGGAAGAAATAGGGCTTATGCTATAACTTGGGAAGAATTTAAAAATCTCGTAGAAAGAAAATTCTGTCCTGAATATGAAAAGGAACAAATGGCAAATAAGTTCTTAACTCATCGGATGTTAGGTGTGGATTGTCGTGGTTATACTTCGACATTCTTTGAATATGCTAGAGTGGTACCAACACTGGCTTCGCCAGAATCGGTACTCATTTCTCGCTATATTTGGGGATTAATTAGCGAAATTCGAAATATCGTTAAGGCTGCGAGACCTCGCACTATTGACGATGCAGTAGAATTAGCTAACACCCTAACCGATGAACTGATACGCACAAGAGATGAAGACAGGAAGAAGGAATTAGCTTAGAAAATTACCCAAGGATTTAGGGTGGGTAATAGTAGTAATTTCAAGAAAAGAGGAGCAGGGCAATCTTCAGCACAGCCATTCTGCAAAATTTGCAAAAAGAAACATTTTGGAAAATGTAACAAACTTTGCAATTTTTGTAAAATGATAGGACATCGTGAAGAAAACTGCAGAAAGAAATCCATAATTTGTTACAATTGTGGAGAAGCCGGACATTTCAAAACAGAATGTCCTAAGTTAGTCAAACCAGTAGATAACAAACCCAAAGCGACCGAAGGAGCTACTAAGAAGAATGCCAGAGCATTCCAGCTAACTACTCAAGAAGCAGAGCTCATTCCGGATGTGATAGCCTGTACGTTTTTAGTTCACGACGTTTATGCAAAAGTATTATTTGACTCTGGTGCAAACCAAAGTTTTATAAATACTTCATTCTGCCAAGCTCTTAAGTTACCCTTAACTACCATTAGGCAGATTTTTACAGTCGAAACCGCAGAAGGGAATTCAGTAAAAATCAATCAGGTTTTGCAAAAAGTAGGAATAGAACTTGCAGGTCATAAATTTGCTGCAAACCTATTACCTATGAAATTAGCTGAATTTGATGTTGTGTTAGGAATGGATTGGTTAATAGCCAACCATGCTCAAATCATTTGTGATAAAAACTCTATAGAAATTCAATCACCTACTGGAGAAGTAATCATGATTACAGGAGATAAACCTTGAAAGCCACTGAAATTCATATCAGTAATGAAAGTTTCTAATTATGAACGAAAACAAGGAAGAGTATATATGATTTTAGTAATCATTAATACTAAAGGTAAAGAATTTAAGGAAATTCCTGTAGTCTCAGAATACCCAGATATATTCCCGGAAGATTTACCTGGGTTACCACCAGATAGGGAGGTAGAATTTAGAATTCATCTAATTCCAGGAACTACACCGATAGCCAAGGCACCCTATCGATTAGCTCCTACCGAAATGCTAGAATTGAAAAAGCAATTAGATGAATTACTAAGCAAAGGATTTATACAACCTAGTTCATCCCCTTGGGGTGCACCAGTGTTGTTTGTGAAAAAGAAAGATGGATCGATGAGAATGTGTATCGATTATAGAGAGTTGAATAAGGTTACAATTAAGAATCAATACCCATTACCTAGGATTGATGATCTTTTCGATTATTACAAGGCGCTAGGTACTTTTCTAAGATAGATTTGCGCTCCAGATATCATCAATTGAAAGTTCAAGAAGAAGACATACCTAAAACTGCTTTTAGAACTAGGTATGGACACTATGAGTTTACAGTCATGCCCTTCGGGTTAACTAATGCACCTGCAGCATTTATGGATATGATGAACAGGATCTGTAAACCATATTTGGATAAATTTGTAATTGTTTTCATAGACGATATACTTATTTATTCAAAAAGTCAGGACGAACATTGTCAGCACTTGCATGCGCTCTTAACTTTGTTAAGAAAAGAAAAGTTGTATGCCAAATTTTCAAAGTGTGAATTTTGGCTACAAGAAGTGCAATTCTTAGGACACATGGTGAATCATGAAGGTATTCACGTAGATCCTGCTAAGATAGAAGCAATTACCAATTGGAAGGTTCCGCAAATTGCAATGGAAATTAGAAGTTTTATAGGTTTAGCCGGATATTATAGACGGTTTATTAAGGATTTTTCCAAGATAGCCATACCATTAACTAAGCTAACCTGTAAAGCTATTAAGTTTGAATGGGGACCTAAACAAGAAGAAGCCTTCAGAATTTTGAAGCAGAAATTAACCAATGCACCAATCTTAGCCTTACCAGAAGGAACAGAAGATTTTGAAGTATATTGTGATGCTTCAAAATTAGGATACGGATGTGTGTTAATGCAACGCAAGAAGGTAATTGCGTATGCTTCCAGACAATTGAAAAAGCACGAGGAAAACTATACGACTCATGACTTGGAATTAGGAGCTATAGTTTTTGCCCTTAAGATATGGAGACATTATCTGTATGGAAGTAAGTTTACTGTTTATACAGATCATAAAAGTTTAAGGTATATATTTGGGCAAAAAGAGTTAAATATGAGGCAAAGGAGATGGATGGAAATCCTAAGTGATTACGACTGTGATATTCAATATCACGAAGGAAAGGCAAACGTAGTCGCAGATGCTTTAAGTCGTAAGTATCATGAGAAGCAAAGGCGAGTCCGTGCTCTTAGAATAAATCTACAAGTAGATTTAATGGAACAATTGAAAGAAATTCAAGAAACGACAATCAAGGACTATACTGAAGGAATGAAAGGTTACCTAAAAGAATTGGAACAAGGAAATAATGGAATTTGGAAATTCCACAAAAGCAGAATTTGGGTACCTAAACAGGGAAATTTAAGATCAAAGATTTTAGAGGAAGCTCATAAATCTAGGTATACTGTACATCCAGGAAACAATAAGATGTACCAAGATTTAAGAAAGAATTTCTGGTGGATAGGAATGAAAAAGGATATAGCCGAATACGTATCTAAGTGTCTAACTTGTTCACAAGTTAAAGCCGAACACCAGAAACCTTCAGGTCTACTACAATAGTTAGAAATGCCTGTATGGAAATGGGAACTCATAACAATGGACTTTGTTACTAAGTTACCCAAAACCAGAAAAGGTAACGATGCAATTTGGGTAATTGTAGATCGATTAACCAAATCTGCTCACTTTCTACCTATGAAAGAAACCTTTAGCATAGAAAGGTTAGCCAAGTTGTATGTGGATGAAATAGTATCCTTACATAGAGTCCCACTCTCCATTGTATCGGATAGAGATAGTCGTTTCACTTCCCGTTTCTAGACAAGTTTCCAAGAAGCAATGGGAACCCGACTGAATCGAAGTACCGCATATCATCCACAAACAGACGGACAAAGTGAAAGGACAATCCAAACTTTAGAAGACATGCTCCGTGCATGTGTAATTGACTTTGGTGGTAATTGGGATAACCATTTACCATTAATTGAGTTCTCCTATAATAATAGTTATCATTCAAGCATCGAAGCCGCTCCATTCGAAGCACTGTATGGACGCAAGTGCAGAACTCCCGTATGTTGGGCAGAAATAGGAGAAAGTCAATTATCAGGTCCAGAAATCGTACAAGAAACCACAGACAAGATAACTCAAATTAAGGAAAGATTGAAAACAGCCAAAGATCGCCAGAAAAGTTATGTAGTCAATCGCCGCAAGCCACTAGAATTCCAGATAGGAGACAAAGTACTATTGAAAGTATCTCCTTGGAAAGGAGTAGTATGATTCGGTAAGAAAGGAAAACTGAGTCCAAGATATGTTGGACCATTCCCAGTGATCCAACGAATAGGACCAGTAGCTTATCGCTTACAACTACCAGAAGAACTAGCTGGAATACATGATGTATTTCATGTATCCAATCTTAAGAAATGTCTATCAGACGAATCCCTGGTAGTACCTCTTCAAGACGTAGAGGTAAATGAAAAGCTGAAATTCATAGAGAAACCTTTACAAATAGAAGACCGGAAGGTCAAGTTTCTCAAACACAAACGACTAACACTGGTGAAAGTCAAGTGGAATTCAAAGAGGGGACCAGAATATACTTGGGAACTGGAGTCAGAAATGAAGCGGAAATACCCTCATCTATTTCAGTAAATCTCGAGGACGAGATTTTCTTAAGGTGGGGAGGATGTAACAATTCTCATTAAAATCCATAATTTGGATGATAATTAGTCAATAAGGAAACCCTAATTGAGACACCCAAGTAATTCTGCACTAACCCTAAAATTTCCAGAACAATCGGAATTATGATCAGGGCCCCTAAAACTCAGGGGGGGATTAAACCCTATTGATAATTATCTTAAAAATGTGTTGTACAGATTGAATTTCAATTTTTAGATGATTCATGCAAGCTAGTCCCGTTCCCAGCTAGTCTATGTAATTAGACTGCACCCCTTACGGACCGTAAGGGGAAATGCCATACGGTCCGTAAGCCTGTCCAAAAATCACTATAAATAGCAGACAATGGCACTTGCTTTCTGTTGTTAATACGACGCATAAATTCTATGTAGACATCAAGCTATAAGCAGAAACAGTTCAAAAACACACTTAGTATGGAATTGTTGCCGCAAAACAGGGTAATCACTCGATCGCTATTACGATTCATTTTCTGACTAATCAATATATCCAATGGATGTTTAAGTGCCGCCCACATCAGGGTGATACTTTGTCGTTCGTCGTTAAATCGATGGATGTTTAAGTATCGCACTTTGTCGTTCGTTGTGAGAATTTGATCTCGTGAGTTATCGTAACTGCTGTATTGATCACTAACCCAGTTTTGTGTGCATTATTACTAAATTAGGTTAACAAGGCTAATCCATATTCTGTCCGTACTAAATCTGCAATGTGAGTCATTCTTCTTTTTATCAACTGTTTTACAATACTCCAAATTATTTTCAGAATTATAATTACAGTGATTAAGTTTATGTAATCACCAAATTACAGCCAGTATGTGGGGTATTGTGCACATTACTACTGTTTTAATCACATTAGGTGGGCGAACCTAAAATTAAGTGATGTACGTCATTCATTGGGGCAGCCAATGGTGATATGACCACAGTCACAGATCCGGTCGAGTGACAAATACTGTGGGTAGTTGGTTGATATCTGAAACATATGTAAAAACTCTTAATACTGTAAATTATAATAAATGTGTCGTTTTCAGTAAACTGAATGATTCACTCAGTATTTCCCCGCTGACAAAACCTTTTTCAAACATGTTTCAGGTGACCTATTGTAATTCAGGAAAAGTGCTGGGAAGCAGTGCAGGCTTAAAATAGTGGCTCATTATAAAATAAATATGTTTTGTAAAAATAAAGATTTCTCACCAAAATCATGTTATTGTAAATTATCGGGGTTTTATCCCGAATTGTGAAATAAAATAATCGGGAAAAGTTTTTAGCTTTAAAACGATCCTGACGATAAAATTCCGCTGCTAAATAAAATCACATAATTAAATATCACGGGATTTCTGTCCCGCGGCTCCTAAAACGGGTCAAACCGGGTCGGGGGCCGTGACACCATCCCTCATCAAAACACTGACATGTTCTGCACTTAGGCTTTGATCTTCCAATTCCCAACGTCGGTTGTCGAAAAATAAAATGAGAAAAGAAAATCTTTTTGGATTTTAACTAGATAAACTAAAACTATGTACACACAATATTTTTGCGAGTGTGTTAGGGGATCATATCAGCTGCCGACCAGACATGAGCACTGTTAAGCTTTTTATTTCATACTAAACTTTTGAACAATTCGCGTAGATTGCTGATATATTGATCCTCTTAAATTCTCACAAAATTTTCAATCTGTTCGGGATACTAAATTAGTGTTTTAGGACTTAAACATTTACATGTGTCCCACCTCAGTATATACTCCCGTATCCAGACCCCAGTATTCAGTCTTACAGGTGAGTATACCACAGCTGATATCTGTTTAGGGGTAATTGCGAGGGCCGTGAGAGCTCAGGTCGATACTTCCGTATACGCAGAGAGATGGCGGCTTCGACTTTAAGGTGTGTCCCCTTTAGAGGATCTTTTGTTTTCAACAGCAGCGACTATCAATTTTATTGTTTCATCAGCATGCTGAGGGCGAGCTTATATTTCAAAACTTTTGCAGAAAGTATTATCTGGGGACTAGGTCAGTACTTCCATACAACACAAGTCCCGGGATAATACCCCAGATATCACTGAGCATAAAGACCTAGTATCTCAGAATACGGGACCCTTCAAACAGGATTTCAGGGGTTACCTATATATCCTGGAGGTGTTCCCCACGTAAACGCAAGTGAATTTTATGTTTATATCCCAAACTGATCTACTAATTTTGTAAAAACCTATCAGCACATCTATAGCGAGACTGCTTAAATGCATTTTAAACACTACAAATCTTTAGCTACTGTGTCCGTCTAGCTGATGTACTATCATTTCCCCTATTCTACACAAACTCTTTTAAAGTTTTCTAATGTTTTTGGATTTTATGGTTTTCTATTGTTTTTGTATTTTTTGATTTTATCATGTTTTTGCATTTTTCTGCGAATTTCTCCCCCTAAAACTAAAACATATTTTTGTGTTTTTGTTTTTATCGAAAAGCAGAAAATAAAATTGTACAAAAGAAATTGACAACACGACAAAGGTTCATGTCAGATCGCCGCCCTACTCGGCTTCACATTCGATTACCCTCCCAGATTGCAGATTCTTCATCCCGTTTAATTTCAAAAGATAATAAAATCTCTTTTTGTCGAATGGTTTAGTGTAAAAATCCGCTTTCTGATCATTGGTGTTAACGTGTTCAATCCGAATTAACTTTTTCTCGTGACAATCACGGATAAAGTGATGACGGATTTCAATGTGTTTAGTTTTCGAATGGTGAACTGGATTTTTAGTAATATTAATAGTTGCTCCATTGTCCACGAAAATCGGTGTATCCAAGAATTGCAAACCGAAGTCGCGCATCTGTTGTTGGATCCAAAGGATCTGCGAGAAACAGCTAGAAGCTGAGACATACTCAGCCTCACATGTAGAGAGCGTTGCTGCAGTTTGTTTCTTGCACTGCCAGGTGACAAGCCGAGTTCCGAAGAACTGGCACCCAGCAGTGGTGGACTTAGCATTCTGTTTACAGCTACCAAAATCAGAATCAGCGAAACCAGACAAAGTAAAGTCACCCGATCGAGAATACCACAAGCCGATGCTTGGGCAACCTTTCAAATATCGTAAGATACGTTTCACTATGGTCAGGTGTGACTGCTTCGGATTCGACTGGTATCTGGCGCAAAGACATGTAGGGTACATGATATCTGGACGGGAAGCTGTGAGATACATCAAAGAACCAATGATAGATCGGTACAATGTCTCGTCCATCTTCACACCTTGCTCATCTAGACAAATTCCATGATTCTGTGCGAGGGGGGTAGATGCAGGACTGCAATCTGTCATGTCGAACTTGTCGAGCACGTCCTTCACATATTTCGTTTGGTGAATGAAAATTCCATCCGGCATTTGCTCCACCTGCAGCCCGAGGAAGAACTTCATCTCCCCCATTGAGCTCATCTTAAACTTTTTCTTCATAACCTTTTCAAATTCTTTGCACAGGTCGTCGTTGGTGGATCCAAAAATGATATCGTCAACATATATCTGCACCATCAACAAGTGGCCTGCTTCTTCCTTGGTGAACAAAGTGCTGTCTACTGTGCCTCTTGTGAACCCGTTGTCCAGCAAGTATGTCGAAAGCGTCTCGTACCAGGCTCTCGGGGCCTGGTGAAGTCCGTACAGCGCTTTGTCCAGTAGATACACCTTGTTTCTGTGCTGTGGGTCTGTGAACCCCGGCGGTTGCCCCACATACACTTCTTCTCTGATTGTGCCGTACAGGAAGGCAGATTTGACGTCAAGTTGATAAACTTTAAAATCTTTCCAAGACGCAAAGGCCAGAAAAATCCGAATTGCTTCAAGTCTTGCAACCGGTGCGTAAACTTCATCGTAATCTATTCCTTCTTGTTGACTGAAGCCTTGAACCACAAGTCGTGCCTTGTTTCTCACCACGACACCTTTGTCATCACGCTTACACTTAAAAACCCATTTCATCTTGATTAGCTTTTGATTCTTTGGCAAATCGACAAGTCTCCAGACGCCCAGCTTTTCAAATAGTTGCAGCTCCTCCTGCATTGCATTCACCCAGCTATCTTTGGTTAATGCCTCTTTGTAGGTTCTGGGCTCTATCTGCGAAATGAAACATTTAAGTGAGACTTCTTTCTGCATATCAGCAATAGAAGAGTAAAAACAAGTAAGAGCTCGGTCTATTTGATGTCGGGTCTTGACACCACTTTGTAGGTCACCAATGATCTGTTCTGAAGGGTGGTAAGCCAACGTCCGTGGCATAACTGTGTCAGGCTAACTACTTCCGATTCCAAATTCAAAATGTCGAGATCAACGATTTGATCCACAGCATCCTCCGAAGTATCATTTGGCTCCTCGTCAAAGGTAGGAGCGGGTTCCTCCTCTGAGTCGTCAGAAACGTCAAATGACGGAGCTGGTTCCTCTGGTGGTTCATGAGTAGTTCCACTTGGTCCTTCTTCATTGTCGTGAGTACCCACGGTGGGTTGAGAAACTACTAGCGAACTAGACACAGGCTCTTGTGAAGTATATTGCTGATACTGGTACAGAAAAGCTAGTTCCTCATCACTCGGCTCGACAGGTAGTTGAAACGACTCCCAGAGTTTATCGTAATCGAAAAGGAATCTTTGTCCGGGAAGTTGTGGCGACGGAGTATGCTTCTGACAATCCACGTGTTGGACTTGAATCACCTTCCCCAGGCATGGTACGAACACCCTCTTCAGCGGGCTTGCGTAACCTACAATGAAACCCTCATTAGCTTTTGCTCCAAATTTACCATTTTCATCTATAAATGTGCAAGGCGATCCAAACGGTTCTAAAAACTCAAGATTTGGCTTGTAACGGTGCAGCAGCTCAAAGCAAGTCTTCTTGTATTTCTTGACAGTGAGAACCCTATTCAAAGTGTAACAGGCTGCTGAAACTGCTTCACTCCAGAAGTAGATTGGTATCTTGGAATCGGCTAACATCGTACGGGCTGTCTCGATCAGGGTCCGACTCTTTCTTTCAGCTACGCCGTTTTGCTGTGGTGTGTATGGCGCACTGAATTCATGAAGAAGTCCCTTCTCGTTACAGAACTTGTACATCTTGTTGTTCTTGAATTCCGTTCCGTTGTCGCTCCGAATCCTCCAGATTGGCAGTTTATAGACCGTTTCCATTTTCTTGAAAAGCATCATCAATGACTCAAAAGTTTGATCTTTTCGTTCTAAGCACACAACCCACGAAAACCTCGTAAAGTCGTCTATCACCACCAAACAATATAAATCTCCGCTAATGCTCTTGACGTTGACAGGCCCGAAGAGATCCATGTGCAATCTCTCAAGAGGTAACCTGATAGAGTTGAGCATCTTCAGTGGATGTGACTTCCGAGTCTGCTTTCCCTTTTTACATGCAATACAATCATCATTTAAGTGAAAGTTTTTCACATTAACACCCTCAACTAAATCGTTATGTACTAAAAAGTTCATTTTTCGCACGTGAATGTGACCCATTTTCCGGTGCCACATTATGGACTCCTTTTCAGTAGCTTTAGACTTGGTAACAAAACACTGTTTTTGATGAGTTGTTGGCGTTGCGACACTCATGTCCAAAATATAAAGATCATTTACCCGAGGAGCGCGCAACAACACCAACTCATCAGGGATTTTAAACCCTGGTTTCAACACTAAACATTCAGATTTAGTAAAATGTACACTGAACGCTTTATCACAAATCTGTGATATACTCAGTAAGTTGTTTTCCAGCTCGACTATATAGTTCACTTTGTCAAATGAGATCACTCCGTTTGTAAGCGTTCCTTGACCAACTATTCTTCCTCCTTGATTCCCTGCAAACCCAACATAGCTTCCATTGATTGACTTAACATCATAAAGAAGAGCTAAAGTCCCAGTCATATGTCGTGAAGCTCCACTATCCATAATCCATCTTGATAGAATTGACTTGGGCAGCCCCTGCAAACATCAAAAACAATTTATTCAAACAATGAAGCCCATGATTTCTTTACTTCCGACACACTTCTGAACACAACATCACACTTTTCATTTGTTTTCGGAAAATCAAATGTGATATTTTGAACCTCTTCTTTCACAATTGTTTTAACTTTGTTAGTTATTCGTGGAAATTCATCAAGAAACTTATCAACTTCATTTTAAAAATCAACCACATCATCTTTAAAAAGATTTGAATCAATTTTCAAAGCGTTTTCCATCTTCTTGACCTCAACCGACGGTTTCGATTTCACGATCCAAGACTGATTTTCAAAAATTTTCGTCTTAGGGTAAAACCTTGAAGTCTTGCTGGTCTTAGAGGATTCGCCAATCTCGAAAGTCGATTTCGGCTTATCCTCCGACTTCAACGATTCACCTCTCTTCAAAATACGGATCGGAGAAACCATTTCCTTTTTACCTTTTGAAACAACTGGTGATTTAGGTCGAGATTTTTGAACCATTTGTTTTTGAACATTTTGTTTTTGAACATTTGGTTTTTCAACCTTTGGTTTCTCAACCATTTGTTTTTGAACTGGTTTTTCAACATCATGTTTCTTAAACACTTTTTGACACTGTTTTGCCATGTGTCCAATCTCATTGCAGCGATAGCACTGTCACACCCCCAAAATCCACCTGCGGATAACACCCGCTTCGGGGGCGTGACCGACCAGGATCCAGCCACCAATTATACTGAATACTTAAGTTGATAACAAAAGTAATACTTACTAATCATAAGCTTAGCAAATATTAAGTTCAGAGTTTAAAGTGTTAAGTTCAAAACAGTAATAAATAGCGGAAGCATAAGTAAGGTAGTTTAAAACAAAGTTCATGTTTCAAAATAAGGTAACACCCAACACAAGGGTGAACAGACACTACACGTTCCCAAGCTGCAAGCTCCTTCGTCACTGGTTACCTGCAAAGCATGCAGTAAGGGGTCAACAATAATGCTGAGTGAGTTCACTAGTTATCCAGTTTTAATTACCAAAAACTTTGTTTCACCGGTTAATTTATCCGTTTATACATGCCCTGGGGAGCTACCCCAAAAGTTAGCGACTAAACTGTTTTTCCAATACCGAACACTAGGTAACCGTTGCGTATCCGCAGGATGCCCCGATGTCAATGTTCTATCATCATTGACGGATTTCTGAGTTCATTAGTTCACGCCCGTCCCAAACCAGGGCACGGTGTGAGGCTGGTAAACACCTAAATAGCGCTATCAACTAATAAACCGTTCGCCTAACCCGGCGACTAATCGGTATTTGTAGTAGGGACTTGAGTGATAGAGTTTCGTTTAGTGCCGTTAGTTGCAATCCGTATAAACAGTAATTAACCAAAAGGTTTCCCAATACCCGGGAAGGAAAAGTAAGTTTCGTTCCCAATAACTAGGGAAGGTATGTAAATGGTATCCCCTTTTACCAGGGGATAGGGTTGTTAGTCTCGTGTCCCAAACCACCGGGACGCATGCTTTTAAGTTGTGAACTCACCTTGGGTTGCTCGGTAGGTTTAGGTTACTTGTCAATCACGTTGGTCACCACGTCCTAACATGGTTACCGGTATAGGTCAGGTTCGGTGTACAAGCATTCACGTAAAACACATATAGGCACGTAACTAACACGTATCAAGCATATAAGTAAACAGTGGGTTACTGGGCCGGCCTAAGAAATTAAGCAGTCAACAGCAACATATAATCCAGTCAACAGATAGTCCAAGTTAAACACATATGGGCCCAGTAACCAAAATGAACAGCCCACTCGCAACCAGCTGGTCTCGAGTCGCAACCAGGTGGTTTCGGCTTGTCACGCTGTGGTTGCGAGTCGTAACCGTGGTCTCGAGTCATCATGCTGTGGTTGCGAGTCGCAACCGACGTAGTCTCGAGTCGCAATCACGTGGTTTCGACTTGTCATGCTTTAGTTGCGAGTCGCAACGGTGTGGTTTCGAGTCGGAATGCTGTGGTTGCGAGTCGTAATGCCGTCGTTGCGAGTCGTAATTCTGTCACTTTCATATACACGTGATGATGCAGATATGACAGTCCAAATTGTACACATAAAATCAGACCCAGATTAGGAAACTACCAATAAGGTTTCACTAACACTTTTCCTAATCTGCCCATTGGTAAATATAGATCAAACTTTGCCATTTTTAAAACCTTCAAACCATATTCAAACAAGTTCTTCTTATGTTCATAGTTTTCTAGGGTTTTCATGCCAACATAAACACCTATTTATGAGCCGTAAATCACATATTTTTGACAAGATCATGATGCTAAACAAGAAAACATACATTATATAGTCGAAATCTCATATTTAACAACATCATTTTGCAAGAACAATGAAGCATTCATTTTATAATCTTGAACATAGTTTTGGTTGGCATAAACATTCCTACACTACCATTTCTAACATGTTACCACATATTTGTCAAACTTTTACAAATCAACCTAAAAGTCATACAAAACTACTAATCAAGCATTTCCTTGTTCATACAACATACATACATCTTAAACACAAAAGAAAACACTAACCGGTTATGAAAAGGAGGAGCCGAAAACAAAGAGAAGAGAATGAGAGAAGATGAAGTGTCCGAGTGATCCGAGCTTGACCGAGTCCTTGTCCGAGATCCTTGCTTGAACCGAGAATTTGGAAGAGTTTGGATGTTGTTTTGGGGTTTTCTTAGTTGAGAGAAAATAAGGAGTGTATGTGTTGGTGTGTTGTGCCAAATGAAGGAAATGAAGGAAAGTGGGGGATTATATACCAAGTGTCAACAAGACTAAGGGGGTTTCGGGTTGGGCTTGGGGGTTTCGGCCCAAACCGGTTTCGGCTCAAAGGCCCACTCGAGACCGAGTGGCCCACTCGCAACCGCCCGGTTGCGAGTCATGGTCTCGGGTCGTGGTTTCGGCTCTCATATAAATATATACATAATACATACATATCACACATATCATGTAAAAGTCACGTTTCCAATTAATAATAATCATATATACACAAAATATTACAAGGTGTTCGATCGGAAAAACCTCGAGTGTCACATTATCCCCAAGTTTTAAGAACTTTCGTCCCGAAAGTTGAAGCAGCCACTGCCAAGCTAGCGTGTTTTAACGGGGTGTCACATCATCCCCCCGTTAGTTTGGAATTTCGTCCCGAAATTCGGTTGTAGCTTCAGTGCTGGGGTTTTCGTTTGGGAATAACTGGGGATACTTGGACTTCATCTGGTCCTCCCGCTCCCAGGTAAACTCTGGGCCGCGCCGTGAGTTCCAACGAACTCGCACAAGGGGTATCTGGCTACGTTTGAGGGTTTTGATTTCTCGATCCGTGATCTCAATCGGTTCCTCAGTAAAGTGTAGCTGTTCGTCAATCGTCAGTTCCTTAAAAGGAATCACAAGTGTTTCATCCGACAAACACTTCTTCAGGTTAGATACGTGAAATACGTTGTGCACTGCACTCAGCTCTGCAGGCAGGTTCAATCTATAAGCAACCTTACCGATTTTCTCGGTAATTTCGAATGGTCCAACATACCGTGGATTCAGCTTGCCCCGTTTACCGAAACGGACCACACCCTTCCAGGGTGAGACTTTAAGTAGAACCCGGTCCCCGACCTGGAATTCTAATGGTCTCTTACGCTTATCAGCATAGCTTTTCTGACGGTCACGAGCTGCCGCCATGCGTTGCCTGATCTGGGAAATCTTTTCCGTAGTATCTACTACTAGTTCTGGGCCTGTGAGTTGACTATCACCGACTTCCGCCCAGCAAAGAGGTGATCGGCATTTACGACCGTACAATGCCTCAAAAGGTGCCGCCTGAATACTAGTGTGATAGCTGTTGTTGTAGGAGAATTCCACCAGCGGCAGATGTTTCTCCCAGTTCTTGCCAAAATCGATCACACATGCTCTAAGCATGTCTTCCAGGGTTTGGATGGTGCGTTCAGACTGCCCATCCGTTTGCGGGTGGTAAGCGGTGCTCATGTCCAAACGTGAGCCAAAGGATTTGTGCATAGCTTGCCACAACTCGGAAGTAAAACGAGCGTCTCGGTCGGAAATAATAGAAGTTGGCACCCCGTGCCTGGAGACTACTTCCTTTAAATAGACTTCTGCCAAGGTAGAAAACTTGTCCGTTTCCTTAATGGCCAAAAAGTGTGCAGACTTAGTCAATCGATCTACTATCACCCAGATAGTATCATTCCCGCGTTGAGATCTAGGTAGCCCTGTAACAAAATCCATGGAAATCTGTTCCCATTTCCATTTCGGGATTTCGGGTTGCTGTAGTAGGCCTGCTGGTTTCTGATACTCGATCTTGACTCTTGCGCAGGTCAAACATTTGCCAACGTAGGCTGCTATGTGGGCTTTCATGCCAGGCCACCAGTAGGTGGTCCTTAAGTCGTGGTACATCTTATCTGAACCAGGATGTACTGAGTAACGGGACTTATGGGCTTCGTCCATCACAAGCTCTCGTAGATCTCCGTAAAGTGGGACCCAAATGCGCCCTGCCACATAGTAGGCGCCGTCCTCTTTCCGTTCTAGTTGTTGTCTCGATCCTCGCAGGGACTCAGCCCTGATGTTTTCTGGTTTCAGTGCTTCAATCTGAGCATTTCGAATCTGGGTAGGAAGACTAGACTGGATGGTAAGTTGCAATGCTCGCACGCGCTTTGGTATAGTGTCTTTCCGGCTGAGGGCGTCTGCCACAACATTGGCCTTGCCCGGATGATACTTGATGGCGCATTCATAATCATTCAGAAGTTCGACCCATCGACGCTGTCGCATGTTTAATTCCTTTTGCTTGAAGATATGCTCGAGACTCCTGTGATCGGTGTAAATGGTGCACTTGGTACCGTACAGGTAATGTCTCCATATCTTAAGCGCAAATATCACTGCTCCCAGTTCCAAGTCGTGTGTTGTGTAGTTCCTTTCGTGTGTCTTAAGTTGTCGTGAGGCGTAAGCAATAACTTTCTCGCGTTGCATCAACACGCAACCGAGTCCATGAATAGACGCATCGCAGTAAACCACAAAGTCGTCCGTTCCTTCAGGTAACGAGAGAATAGGAGCACTGCAGAGGTTATCCTTAAGCCTCTGAAAAGCAGATTCCTGTGCTTCATTCCACTTGTAGGCGACGCCTTTCTGAGTGAGCGTAGTGAGGGGTTGTGCAATCTTCGAGAATCCTTGAATGAATCTGCGGTAGTAACCAGCCAATCCCAAGAATTGGCGAACTTCAGTCGGAGTCTTAGGGGTAGGCCAATTCTTTATAGAGTCGATCTTAGCTGGGTCGACGTGGATTCCATCCTTGTTAACCACGTGCCCAAGGAAATGGACTTCTCGAAGCCAGAAGTCGCATTTCGAGAACTTGGCATACAGTTGCTCATTGCGAAGGAGTTCGAGGATAAGGCGTAGGTGCTGTTCATGCTCTTCCTGACTTTTCGAGTAGATCAAGATGTCGTCTATAAACACGATCACAAATTTGTCGAGGTAGGGTTTGCATACTCGGTTCATAAGATCCATGAACACTGCAGGGGCGTTGGTCATTCCGAAGGGCATAACGAGGAATTCATAATGACCATAACGAGTTCTGAATGCGGTTTTGGAGATGTCTTCATTACGGACCCTTAACTGATGATAGCCTGATCGCAGGTCAATCTTAGAATAGTAGCTCGATCCTTGCAGTTGATCAAACAAATCGTCGATTCGCGGGAGAGGGTAACGATTCTTGATGGTAACCTTGTTCAACTCACGATAGTCTATGCACATTCGGAACGTGCCATCCTTCTTCTTAACAAAGAGTACCGGTGCTCCCCAGGGTGATGAACTAGGACGGATAAACCCTTTATCCAATAGTTCTTGTAATTGCGTCGAGAGTTCCTTCAATTCTGCGGGGGCTAGTCGATAAGGCGCACGAGCTATAGGCGCTGCTCCGGGAGCTAGCTCGATTTGGAATTCGACCTGACGATGTGGAGGGAGTCCAGGTAATTCCTCCGGAAATACCTCGGGATAGTCGCGCACCACCGGAAAGTCTTCAATCCTCTTTTCCTTTTCCTGCGTGTTGGTAACAAGTGCTAAGATAGCGGTGTGCCCTTTTCGTGGACACTTCTGGGCCTTCAAGAACGAGATAACGCCGGAGATTTCTCCACTTTTGCCACCTTGTACAATGAGGGGTTTGCCAGAACGGCGAGGAATACGAACTGCTTTCTCTTGACAGAGGATCTCAGCACGATGCTTGGATAACCAATCCATACCAATAACGACGTCGAAGCTTCCAAGAGTAACAGGGAAAAGATCGATACTAAATGTCTGACCAGACAACTCTAGTTTGCAGCCTTTGACAACATGTGAGGCCTCGATGTTTCTACCATTAGCTAACTCGACGATATGAGGAGAACTTAGTAACGAAAGCGGACGCTTAAGCTTCTTACTAACACGTAGGGATACATAACTAGCATCGGCACCGGAATCAAATAACACAGAAACATAACGATCATCGAGTAGGAACTTACCCGTCACGACATTGGGGTCATTCCTTGCTTCACCAGCTCCAATCACGAAAGCTCTTCCTCTAGCACCATTCCCAGCATTGTTGTTCTGATTGTTGTTCCCAGCTCCCTGATTATTGTTGCGGTTCTGATTCAGTTCAGGGCAATCCTTCTTAAAGTGCCCCTCAGCTCCACACTTAAAACATGCCCGGTTGTTTCCCTGCTGCTGTTGCTGTTGGGGTTGTTGCTGATTCTGTCTAGCTGGGAACTGACTTCGACAATCCTTGGCGTCGTGCCCCATCTTGTGGCATCGCTGACACTGGCCCTTGTTACATGCCCCATTGTGGTGCTTGTTACACTTGTTGCACTTAGGGTAGCTTCCCCGGTAGCCACCCTGTTGCTGAGTGCCTTTGTTGTTGTCAGTTTTCCTTTGCTGCGCTGGGGCCTGAGTGGGGTTAGCATCCTTGCTTTGACTTCCTTCCCACTTACGCTTGCTGTCACTAGAAGTTCCGACAGTAGCACTGATCCTTTTGGGCAACCTGCCCTCTTCCACAGCCTGATCAGTAAGTTTGTGAGCAAGTCGAACAATCGGCTGAATGGTAGTGTGGTTGGCTGAAGTGACATGGCTTCGAATTTCTGGAGCCAAACCTTTGATATACAGTTCGATCCTTCGGTACATTGGTCGAGACATGTTTGGGCAAAGAGCAGCATAGTCGTTAGACAGTTTGGTGTAGGTCTCAATTTCCGACCCAACCATCTTGAGTTCATAGTACTCGTTCTCAAGCTTGTGGATATCATCCCGGTGACAGTATTCATCCTTAATCATGTCCTTGAAATCCTCCCACGCAGTAGCATTTGCGGTTTCTAATCCGAACATCTGAATTTGTGCCTTCCACCAAGAGAGTGCGCTCCCTTCAAGTGTAGCAGTAGCAAACTTCACCCAGTTCGCAGGGGGACACTCACAAACAGCAAAAACAGCTTCAATCTTCTCAATCCAATGCAGAAGACCTATGGCACCCTCCGTGCCGTTGAAAGGGAGAGGCTTGCAATCCATGAAAGTTTTGAAAGTACACACTGGTGGTTGCGCAGGTGCATGCTGACCTGTTCGTGAGAAGCGAAGCGTATAGGTTTAGAGGCGAAAAGTCGATGTGGCGGTAGGATCTAAACATCCTAGAACAACGAGCTTACCTATAGGGTGAGCTGCAAAAGCCGCAGCCACTGTGTTGAGCAGGTTAGTGAACTGAGCCTGCGTCATGTTAATGTTTCCTCTTCCGCGTCCACTCATTGTCTTCATAACCAGAAAACACAGTATGAGTGTGATGCCGTAGTGTAGCGAGAATGAGATAGAAGAGAGAGGTGCATCTATCTAGTTTAGGCACACTAGTACGTATATCATAACAGGAAACATAAAGCAAACAAGTAAACACTGGTCCGAGCTATGAAGTCGAATGTGTCGAGCCTTGCACTTGGAGTGTAGTGTTGTCGCGAGTCACGGGTTATAGTCTGGTTTTCTCCAAAAAGATTTTTCCCCCTTTTTAAAACCAAGTTCACTATAACCAATGGCTCTGATACCAATCTGTCACACCCCCAAAATCCACCTGCGGATAACACCCGCTTCGGGGGCGTGACCGACCAGGATCCAGCCACCAATTATACTGAATACTTAAGTTGATAACAAAAGTAATACTTACTAATCATAAGCTTAGCAAATATTAAGTTCAGAGTTTAAAGTGTTAAGTTCAAAACAGTAATAAATAGCGGAAGCATAAGTAAGGTAGTTTAAAACAAAGTTCATGTTTCAAAATAAGGTAACACCCAACACAAGGGTGAACAGACACTACACGTTCCCAAGCTGCAAGCTCCTTCGTCACTGGTTACCTGCAAAGCATGCAGTAAGGGGTCAACAATAATGCTGAGTGAGTTCACTAGTTATCCAGTTTTAATTACCAAAAACTTTGTTTCACCGGTTAATTTATCCGTTTATACATGCCCTGGGGAGCTACCCCAAAAGTTAGCGACTAAACTGTTTTTCCAATACCGAACACTAGGTAACCGTTGCGTATCCGCAGGATGCCCCGATGTCAATGTTCTATCATCATTGACGGATTTCTGAGTTCATTAGTTCACGCCCGTCCCAAACCAGGGCACGGTGTGAGGCTGGTAAACACCTAAATAGCGCTATCAACTAATAACCCGTTCGCCTAACCCGGCGACTAATCGGTATTTGTAGTAGGGACTTGAGTGATAGAGTTTCGTTTAGTGCCGTTAGTTGCAATCCGTATAAACAGTAATTAACCAAAAGGTTTCCCAATACCCGGGAAGGAAAAGTAAGTTTCGTTCCCAATAACTAGGGAAGGTATGTAAATGGTATCCCCTTTTACCAGGGGATAGGGTTGTTAGTCTCGTGTCCCAAACCACCGGGACGCATGCTTTTAAGTTGTGAACTCACCTTGGGTTGCTCGGTAGGTTTAGGTTACTTGTCAATCACGTTGGTCACCACGTCCTAACATGGTTACCGGTATAGGTCAGGTTCGGTGTACAAGCATTCACGTAAAACACATATAGGCACGTAACTAACACGTATCAAGCATATAAGTAAACAGTGGGTTACTGGGCCGGCCTAAGAAATTAAGCAGTCAACAGCAACATATAATCCAGTCAACAGATAGTCCAAGTTAAACACATATGGGCCCAGTAACCAAAATGAACAGCCCACTCGCAACCAGCTGGTCTCGAGTCGCAACCAGGTGGTTTCGGCTTGTCACGCTGTGGTTGCGAGTCGTAACCGTGGTCTCGAGTCATCATGCTGTGGTTGCGAGTCGCAACCGACGTAGTCTCGAGTCGCAATCACGTGGTTTCGACTTGTCATGCTTTAGTTGCGAGTCGCAACGGTGTGGTTTCGAGTCGGAATGCTGTGGTTGCGAGTCGTAATGCCGTCGTTGCGAGTCGTAATTCTGTCACTTTCATATACACGTGATGATGCAGATATGACAGTCCAAATTGTACACATAAAATCAGACCCAGATTAGGAAACTACCAATAAGGTTTCACTAACACTTTTCCTAATCTGCCCATTGGTAAATATAGATCAAACTTTGCCATTTTTAAAACCTTCAAACCATATTCAAACAAGTTCTTCTTATGTTCATAGTTTTCTAGGGTTTTCATGCCAACATAAACACCTATTTATGAGCCGTAAATCACATATTTTTGACAAGATCATGATGCTAAACAAGAAAACATACATTATATAGTCGAAATCTCATATTTAACAACATCATTTTGCAAGAACAATGAAGCATTCATTTTATAATCTTGAACATAGTTTTGGTTGGCATAAACATTCCTACACTACCATTTCTAACATGTTACCACATATTTGTCAAACTTTTACAAATCAACCTAAAAGTCATACAAAACTACTAATCAAGCATTTCCTTGTTCATACAACATACATACATCTTAAACACAAAAGAAAACACTAACCGGTTATGAAAAGGAGGAGCCGAAAACAAAGAGAAGAGAATGAGAGAAGATGAAGTGTCCGAGTGATCCGAGCTTGACCGAGTCCTTGTCCGAGATCCTTGCTTGAACCGAGAATTTGGAAGAGTTTGGATGTTGTTTTGGGGTTTTCTTAGTTGAGAGAAAATAAGGAGTGTATGTGTTGGTGTGTTGTGCCAAATGAAGGAAATGAAGGAAAGTGGGGGATTATATACCAAGTGTCAACAAGACTAAGGGGGTTTCGGGTTGGGCTTGGGGGTTTCGGCCCAAACCGGTTTCGGCTCAAAGGCCCACTCGAGACCGAGTGGCCCACTCGCAACCGCCCGGTTGCGAGTCATGGTCTCGGGTCGTGGTTTCGGCTCTCATATAAATATATACATAATACATACATATCACACATATCATGTAAAAGTCACGTTTCCAATTAATAATAATCATATATACACAAAATATTACAAGGTGTTCGATCGGAAAAACCTCGAGTGTCACAAGCACACCCTTTTATCATACTCGACAAAAGTAGTATTGACCGTTTCTTCTTTAAGCTTCTGTGCTGCATTGAAATCGTCCACAGCTTTTTGACTAAAAATATATTCCTTTTCAACATCAGTACTAGGACCAGCAACAAAAACATCATTTATCTTTTCTTTTGGCTTAACCACTTGTTAAGCCGTTTTCTTTTCAAACCCAATTCCTTTGTTTTTAAGATGATTTTTCTTGTTTTGACCTTTACCAACCCCATCTTTCTTTTCCGAACTTGTGGGACATGAAGTAACAAACGACTTTTTCAGCTTCGACAAGAATTCATTGTTATTAATTTCGTTAATGTTCAATTCAACCAGTTTAAACACTTTTTTGACATTCTCGATCTTGACATTCTGAAGCGGGTACTCGAAGTCGGAATAAAGTTTGTCAGTTCCAACCACAGTGTATACCACTATGATCGGATCATCATTTGCACTTTTTTCCGATTTCGGTACATATCGATCTAAAAAATTCCCTTCATCTTCAGAATCACTGACAGCCTTCTCAGATTGAGCCTTTTCAGATTTCTCACTTTCCTCATCAACACCTGATCGACAACAGACTTAATAACCTGAGATTCGTTATCGATGTCAGATGCAGTGAAAGTGATATCAATGCTGTCAGGTAAATCACTCTCAATCGTTTTCAGCTTAAGATTTAAAGCAGCTTCCACCCCATCTGGATATTTCTGAGTGTAGTGATTCCACATTGGGGGTGGAACGCTCTTGAAAACAAGTGTAGCATGTGGCTGTTGAGGGACGATTTGTTCCAAAACATAAGACGAAGCCACATAGCTCATTAACTTTTTATCAATCCTGTCATTCTCTATCTTGGCCAATTCAAGTTCTTTTCTTAGTGACGCAATTGTGTCAAGATGATAATTGACTTCTTTTTGTTTATCAAATAGTGTAGCTTTAGCCAATTTAGTAGCTTTATCATTTTCGACACTTTCTTTTTGAATCATCTTAATTGATCTGGCTAAGGTATCATAAGCTTCTTTTAATTGTTCAAGGTCAAACTTAATCATATCTGTATAATGTTTCAATTCCCGATACTTAGTGTCCTTTTCAAGACACTCCACGCACGGTTGTAAACAACGTTGGCATGGCGTTTCGGAGATTAGAACAAATTTTTCATCAACCTTTTCATCACAATCAGTTTTACCGACATGCTTTGACTCAGACACAGACTGTTTGACAGATTTGACCTCCTGAACTCCAGATTCCTCTCTGTTAACCGACACCTTATTGACAGACTGTGACTCCCTGGGTTCTGAATCTACCTCTTGAAGCTTTCCCATTAGAGCTTTGTCAGCAATGTCTTTCAGAACTTCTCCGGTCATTTCTTTAGACACGTCAATCACTTCTTCGACGGCTTCTTTCTTCTCCTCAAATCTAGGACAAGATCCGGTTCTTGGTTCCTCGAAAAATAACCTGCAAAAGAATCAAACACATTAGGAGGCATAATTGATTTCATAGTATAAGCTAACTCCTCCTGTTGTGATTGATAGTAGTATACTTCAGCAGCTATTTCCTCAACATCTATAACATTTTCCGTAGGAATTTCTTCAACAACTTCAGAAACAACTTCATCAACAATCTCCGGTTTAGACACTACCTCAGAAATTTCAACAACCTCTGCCATCATGGCCTGATCATCTCTACCAGGGATATATTTATCCCAACTAAAACCTGCAGCTACATGTTCATCATCTTGGTTCACAATCAATGCCTTTTCAGATTTGTTTTCTATCTGTGGCCTTTGAACAGTTTGTTGTTGGTTCGGTCGATGGTAGATTGCCTGTCGATAGTAATCATTGGTGAACGGGTTTTGGTGATTGTTGATTTCACGGTTTGGACACTCTCGTTTAAAGTGACCGCGTTCTTTACACTTGAAACACGTTACTTTCGACTTATCAAATCCCAACTTCTGATCTGGACCTGATAAACTGTTTCTTCCCATGATTTCCATGAACCTTTGAGCACAACGAACTAAGCTTGCCATACACCATTTAATGTCAATCAGTTCAAGCTCCTCGGGGTCTATTTGGTCATAGTCCTCCTTTGTCATGTCCGGATTTCCAATTCTCCCCGCAACTAGACCTTCATATGCCTCGAGAACGGAAGCGAGTAGTGCAATATGTTGCTTCGCAGCAGTTTCCGTTATCTCGTTTCCATTTTTGATGTTCACTGCGATATTACACTGTACTCCAGAAACATATGCCTGATGATTTAATACGGTAGAGCTTTGAGGCGAAGACTGTTCCTGAACTTTGACATTCGGTTCAAAATTCGCGAAAGGTGTAGAACTGCTTGATTGATGAGAACTTGATGTAGCATTTGAAGTGTTATCAGCACTGAATCCTGTTTTTATCTTTGGACTTTGAAGATTCGCAACTGAAGGGCTGCCTTTGTAGTATAAAGATACGTCTTGTTGCATGCTAGCAGAATTCATCTTCTTTATCTTCAACAACTCAAGCTCGTGGGCTTCGATCTTTTCAATAAAAGAACTCAGATTGAGATTCACAAAATCAGAACTGTTTTTCAGCATCGTAAGATACGTTCCCCACTCATCATATGGAAGTGCATCACAAAGTTTATCAATCCATTCTTCATTTGTTTTTTCAATTTCTAATCTTTTCATTTCAACTACAAGGTGGCAATATCTTTCGATTAACTATTTTGTTGACTCTCCTTTGATCCCAGTAAAAATATCGAATTCTTTCTTGATAAGCGCCTTTTTGCTCTTGATCATAGAAACACTTCCTTTAAACTTCAGTTGTAGCGCTTGCCAGATTGACTGAGAACTTTCGTCATGTTGTAGCAACACGAGGATGTCTTCTTTAATGGCTTGCTGCAAGATGCTCACCATTTTCTTTTCAGCTTTAAACTCTGTCTGTTCAGTATCTGTAAGACTTCCAATGCCTTTAACCAACCCGAGCCCATCAACTGAAGGTACATATTTCACTTCAATCTTCATCCAACACTCGAAATGATTGGCCTGAACCCAATTTTTAAACCTTCCGGACCATCCAGCATATTCATCTAAGCTCATCAGTTTGGGTGGCTTTTGCATTGTTCCCAATTCATTTTCCATGTTGACATTCTGTACGATACTAGCTGGACTTTGTAAAGCCGCACCACTTCCCGCAAACATGTTGAAAAAATCTTGGTGTTCCATTTTTAATGACAAGTTTTGAAAATGTTTAATTTTTTCACAAAAGAGGTTGTTTTTATCAAAAACTTCTAACACAAACTGAATTTCCAACACTTGATCACGTACAAAACAGACTGAACGCTCAAAATATGAATTTCACACACTAACAGGTCAAATAAGCGAACCTATACACTAAGTGTACGTATAAGCGAAACTGCCTAAGGTCAAATAAGCGGACCTAAGTGTTGTCTGTATAAGCGAACCACAAGAGCGAACCAGACTATGTCACTACAAACGAACCACACAAGCGAACCTCTACAAAGTCACAATGAGTGAACCACAAAAGCGGACCTCAAATAACTGTAACTACAAGCGGACCTCTTGAGCGGAACTCCAACAAATGTGTAACTAGGAGCGGATCTCTAGAGCGAACCTACTACAATTATGTCCCTATGAGCGGACCTCTAGAGCGAATCTACAACAAACATGACCTAATAAGCGGACCTAAAAAGCGAACCTCAAATAATGACAGAAAAGTGGAACCTATTCACGAGCAGTTTTGGGTCACTTTTAAGCCGATTTTAAGCCTGAATTTCTCAAGGGTTTGTTATTACTCAGTTTTACACTATGTGACAAGTTTTCAGTCCATTCTGTCCGTCGGAAATGTCAGAAACCCAAAATGTGTAGGTAAAAAGCTATGATTCGTGGAAACTAGCTCACAACTGGCTCTGATACCAATTGTAGGACCGAGTTTGACAGTCAATTGAGTCAATTCGAGCTAGTACCTACCGAACATGTAGCGGAAATACAGTTTTGCTTTGATTCATGCCAAATATGTATTTCCGCTATTGTTCGGTAGGTACTAGCTCGAATTGACTGTCAAACTCGGTCCTACATCCACACTGACTTTGGTGAAATTTGAGGTATCAAATCTGACGGTGTTGGGGTTTGAGAGAGGGGCTGGTTGAGAAGGTTGTTGTTGTTGGGTTTGTTGTGGAGCAGCTTGTGGAAAGGAAGATAGGCTTTCAGATCAAAAGGTTCGCCATAAGGGTTTGTAAGAGAACCAAAGGATTGAGCTGGCTGGGGTTGTGGTAGGAAGGCTTTTGGGTCAAATGGTTGTCCATAAGGGTTTGTATTTGACACAAACGTGGTTTGAAGCTTCGGTTGCTGATTGGTACTAACTCCGGTGTTAATACCTCCAAAGTACATCTCCGGATTTTGTGGAACTAGAATTCATTTTGCCTTTCGTATTTCTTCTTCATTCTTGTTCTCAAGCTTTTGAACGAATTCATAAATAGTGAGCGTATCTAGAACACCGGTATGCTTTAGCAAGTCAATGAATTGACTCCATTTGGGTGGTAAAGCATCAGCAAAGCATTGGAACATCTCTTATTGTGTTGCATTAACCCGATATGAGTGCATCTCACTAAGCAGATGATAGAACCGAGTAGCCATGTCGTTGAGTGTTTCATTTTCCATGAACAAGAATCCTTCAAACTCCTTCTTCAAAAGATTGTGTCGAATCTTTCTTGTTGCAGCATTCCCTTCTCCTCTCTACCAAGACATCCCACAAATTCTTTGTAGTTGTACAATAGGTGAATTGATGATAGATATCTCCATGAAGTGCTTGAGTAAGAATAGTAAACGCTTTCTTCTCAAGATCATACGCCTTCTTATCATTGTCGCTCATTCCCGCCAAAGTGAGTGGATTTGAACCCGCTTCTTCGAGAGCTTCATTGTACGGTGTAGTAAACATGTCCACAACTCGGTATTTTGCCTTAGAACATACGTATGAAAACAACTTTTCCATGATGGATAATCGTTCATGTGATTCAATTTTGGTGGACGATTGTTGCTTCTCGTTTCACTCTCGCTTAAGAGAAGATTTTGAATGCTTTGATTTTTATTTGCAACACATGCCCATTGATTAGCGGTAATTTCTTGTTTGGGCATTAATCCCTTGATCCGTTGTGAAGGATCTTGGCTTGTACTCAAGCTATCACTCCAATCCCAAGGATTCGTACTCATTTTTGTTTGTTATTTTAATATAAGTACTTGAAAATTTGAAATAACTAACAATGATTGAAATATAAACCTTCTGTGAAAAATGTCTAACTGTTGGAGTCACGAAGAACTAACTCCACGAAGAACTATATTACAAAGAATGTGCTCCACGAATAATCTATTTCAACGAAAAACCAGGTTCTTCGTTGACAATGGTTCTTCGCAGGGGTGGGTTCTTCGTCGGGGGCCAACTCACAAAGAATGGTTCTTCGTTGGAGGCCAACTCAGGAAGAATGGATCTTCGCCCTACAGGTTCTTCGTCAATGAGGTTTTTCAAATATTGGTTCTTCGTAAATTGGTAGGTGAAAAGTTACTATAAAAGGCAGAATCTTATCCCTGAAATTTAGAAAGTTGTTTGGTGAATGACTCAAACTGGTTAACAGACAAACATCCGAAAAATTCAACTTTTAGAAAAAGTACAAGAATATCCTACAACAAAAGGAATATTCCGGTGACTTCTTCAATCAAACCCTTGCCGAAAAAGTTGTCGAGCCAAAGATTTGCAAGAAATTTCAAGAAAAAACCGTATATTTATCATGTTTCCATGTATTTTAACAAGGTTTTTGTAAAAAATTTCAGCAAAACAACAAGATTTCTTAAGTTTTCAAGCCATTTTCTTACAAAAACTCAATTATCTTGTTTTAAGCTCAAGAACACTTACAAGATGCTTCACAACCTCCTCAAACAACTCACTATGCTTGGTTTTCAACAAGAAATAGAGCCAAAGCTCTGATAACACTTGTAGGTCCAGTTGGAGGATCAAGAAACCTACTTTCTTGTTGTTAGAACACAATTACAAGTGCGGAATCCTTGTAAGAATGCAACCAAAGCAAAGTATAAAGCACACAAGTAACCAAAGATTCACTATCTTGATTAAATGGAAGAGAACAAATACAAACACATACACACAGTGTTTACAGACTCACCAAAAGCTCCCTTCACCTGTTCTGCACAGCATCAGCCTAGTAACATCACGAAGAATGTTATTGGGCCCATGAAGAACCTAAGCCCATGAAGAACTATGTTCTTCGTTGATCAGTCCACGAAAAACCCTATTAGGCACGAAGAAGGTTCTTCGTGATTATCCTATCCCACAAAGAATGGGTTCTTCATGGGAGGCTACAAACAGCAAACTATAGACAGGCATAAGTGCAGAAAACAGTTAAGGTAAGAACACTTGCAGACTTGCAAACTTGCAACTGCATTGCAAACCATTACATACCAAACTATAAACATGTCGTACCAAGTCAAGATAGGAGGATATCTTGACTTGGTTGACACAAAATACTGCACCAACATCCCTCTAGCTAACTTAGCTTTTTTTTCAACCGAAATAGCTATTTTACCCTTTTCCCCATATTAACCAAAGTCTCCCTTTTAAACATATTATTATTTGAGTTTCTCAATGTATAAGCTTTTTTACCTGTCAAATTCAAACAATATATGTTCCTAAAGTATTTAATACATAGAAAAATATGCCCATGTGGTTTTAATTTGTTATATAATATATTTAAATTACGTATTTGACGAATATTAACCTACCATAACGTACCAAAAGTCTTAAAATTAGTTATAATACATATCAGAATTCACAAAACTAACATAATCCTAACATTAAAACATAAAAATAAGTCATAGCATATGGCCATGGGAATGGCCCAGTGGATGAAAAAAGTGCGTACTCCCGAACGTTACGTTGGGGCAACACACTAGAACAACTTCAACGTGCACTGTGAACTCCGTCAGAAGAATAATGGAGACCGTAATCCCAGCTGCAAATGTGGATGCATGAGTGTGATCCCGGCTACAAGAGTTAACCAAAAATAACACTAATGAACGAGTATTAACAATAAATAATTATACTACTTATAAAAATTAACACTAATCTACGGGTATTAACCAAAAATACCTATACCACTCATCAAAATAACACTAATCAACGTGTATTAACAAAAAAAATAATATATTACTAATTAAACATAACACTAATCAACGAGTATTAATAAAAAAAGTATACTACTTGTCACCCCACTCTAATCGAAACTAAGGTGATATGTAGTTAGCATCAAGGAGGCTACGGTGGTTGTTTTTCATGGTCAACGGCAGGTCAAACAAGTATTTTTGTGGTTGTTGTGGCTACGGTGGTGGTTGTTTGGTTGTCAACGACAGTGGTGGTGATGATGATGTACGGCAGTGATGATGATGATGTACGACACTGGTGGTGATGCTGATGTACAACGTTCGTCGACGGAGGAGGAGGGTGTTTGGTGATGGATCAGGTTTGTTTGAGGTGGTGGTGGGTTGTACGATGGTCGACGAAGACGGAGGAAGGTGTTTGGTGGTGGGAACAGTGGTGTCAGGTGTTTGGTGAAACAGTTTTTTAGTGGAAGATGGAGAAGGCGAGACAGGTTGTCGTCGCCGGAAATGAAGTAACACTAAAATTGTTGTTTTACCCCATCTTAGTTAGTGTAACAAAAAAAATAAAACAAACCAAGTTAGCTAAAGGAACTCAGGATGTAGCGCTTTTTATATGTGGTGGACCCAGACATCCAAATTCGAGCTCAGGGACTCAATATACTAACCCCTCCAATTACCTCAGGGACGCAAATTGCAGTTTACTCTAAATCATCGAATTTGTAGGGAGTTAAGGTTTCAATCAGTTCTCCTCTCGTAGTTAGCAGCTTCTACCTCAGACCTAAGGTCGCCCCTCTTTCGGTTCATGCCTTCCCATCTTCGGCTTCCCATCCCCACCTTCAGCCTTTTTGAATCAACCCTAGTATGGCGGCACCCTGGCCTCCCCTTTTGCGAACAATTCATGAATACGTGACATGACTCAATTTAAGGTAAATACCTCATATTTATTTTGTGTTTTGTTAAATACCTCATATTTGAATGCTAGTGTTGGTTGTTGAACATTTGAATCTCATATTTGAATTTTGTGTTTTGTGAACATGAATTTAAAATTTTATATTTTTAAAAAAAAAAAAAAACTTGAATTTTAAGGCTAGTAGAAGAAAATCTTAACGTTTTCTTGTGAGAAATTTGACCTGACACGACCACGACCCGAATAAGAAATCATAACAGTTGGTTATCAGAAAATTAAACACCAAAAAAGGTGAATTTATAGGAACAATTCTTGGGTCCACCATTACTAGGCCTATAAATGAACTGAACGAACACGAACATAGGCATCGCTCATTTGACTTGTGAATGCACCGTGTCTATCGCTTCCGTCAATCATGTGCTTTAATTGTCAAATGTATCAAATCGTAGTTAATAGGTTAAAACAAGACAAGATTTGAATTGTAACATACACATTAGGGAGTGTATTAGGCTCGCACGAATCTGTGCAGACATATCCGCACGAATGGAGTTCTGGTCCACGCATAGGTGATCCGCGCTTAACTGATCCGCACTTAACTGATCCGCATATGTTGATCCGCACGGATGCCCATCCGTGAAAAGCATGTTTGCGCGGATGGGAGTCTCCTATAAATAGAGGTCATGTCTTGTTCATTTGTAACTGCTTAATGGACTAGAGAGGGGAAACTCTATCCAAGTGATTTCACGGTTTTGTACTATCAAATCATCAATAGAAATCATACTAATTAGCTTGTTCTTGTTCAAGTCACCTTCGTACTAGGATTTCGCACGAGATACAAAGTCATAGCAGTCAATTGTACATTCAAGAAGATCGTGATCGGTTCTAACAAGTTCCTACAAGTGGTATCAGAACAGGAGACTGGTTGCAAGGACCGAAGATACAAGCAAATTCAAGCGAATCAGAGTCAAATCGGAGAAAAAATGATCTGATTTTATCTTTTCTCCTCATTCTTCTTCTACACTTCTTTTCAAGCTTAAAACACAGATTTAACGTCGAATCCACAGATAAAATTGACTAATTTGTGAATATGCTATGTGAAATCATAACATAATCAATCCGTGAAAAGATCAGATCAAAATTTGAGCTGATTCTTAGAAAAATCTTTGAAAAAACCATGAAAAACAAGACTAGAGTTTGCGCATTCGTGTGAGTGTGTTTAAGTGAATTCGCGTGGATCAAGAAACATTAGTTTGCGACTAGAATTTGCGCATTCGTGTGAGTGTGTTTAAGTGAATTCGCGTGGATCAAGAAACATTAGTTTGCGCGGATCTGGTATTTTTAGTTTGTGCAGATCTGATCCATTGTGTTCGCACAGATCAGACTTGATCTTCCCCATCCGCACGGATCCGATACTTTGAGTTCGCACGGATCTACATCTCCTATTTGCGCGGGTCAAATTTCAAGGGGGTTCTTGTTTTCAAAGTTATTTGATAATTTGTTAATCTTTGCAGGTACTTCTCGATTATTCTAAAGTTTGAAATCATGGAACAAGAGTTTTACAACGAATTCTACGATGCCTTCACATCCGCTACAACATCCACACCAAAGAGAGTTTAAACTTTGACAATATTTACGGAACTCATCAAAAACCACCCAAACTTATGAACATAGAAGCTTATAGCTGGTGGAAAGATAGATTTGAAAGTTGGGTTAAAGCTTATGCTTTTGAAAGTTGGAGTTTGTTAAAATTTGGATATGAAAAACCAAAAAAAGATAAGAGAGAAGAAATACCATTTGAAGAATATGAAGATGACGATAAAAAGGAATTCTCTAACGAACAAAAAATGATTACCATGTTACAACAATCAGTTAGGGATGATATACTCCCGTTACTCCAACACAATAAAATGTCAAAATCTATGTGAGAGGCACTGAAAGTTAAAATTGAAGGTGGGAAAGAAATAATTAAAAACAAAAGATCACTACTTAAGAAAGAGTTTGATTTGTTCAGTTATCTAAAGGGTGAGAATGTCTGACAAATGATAGAACGTTTTTGTCATCTGAAAATTGAATTGGAACGATCTGAAATCAAAAAGGACAATGAGGAAATCATCGACAAACTTTTTGAAGCATTATCCAATGAAGATGATTGGCAAACATATACCATGATTATTAAAAACAGTATAGAGACTGAAAAGATGAGTCTTGATTGGCTGATCGAAAAACTGGAAGGTCATGAGCTGGAACTCAGAAAGCAAAACAAAATGAACAGCTCAAATTATCAGCAGAACGTGAATTTGTATTATTGTGGGAGCGTGCTATCGAATAATCAATCATCAAAAATTGGCACTGCATATAGTGCAGAAAGTTCAAATGATTCACCACAAAGCAGTTCTTCGAAGTATGGTTTTGGTTATTCAAGTTCAAATGCTAAGAATCAGTCATCTTCAGCACCAAACAACTCCAATTCAAATATGGTACAATACAAAATTTCTATAGATTTGAAAAATTCTAAAACTTTAAATGCTGATTCAGCCAAGCAACAGATGATCTTCTTAGCATCAATTCTGGAATCCAACGAAAATCTGGTGGCAGGTAAAATTAGAAATCCAAACATGACAAAAGTGGATACGATCAAATCAATCCATAAGAGATAAGAGATGGAGCTGATCGACAATGTCTTGGAGGTCCTACAACTAAACTCGGATTTGATAAATCCAAAGTCACTTGCTTCAAATGTAAACATAAAGGACATTTCAAGAGAGAATGCTCGAATCAGGATGTGGATGAAAACATGAATCCGTTCCATGATGATTACTACCGAAGCAATTTATCATCGCAACCATGAACAACCGCCAAAGATCAATCGATCACAGATCAATAAAAGTTCTTCGAAAGAGAAAAAGCAAGCACTGGTGGTTACTCAAGAGGATGAGGGCTGATGTTGTTTACTGAGGTAGGATGGAGTCGAGAAGAACGCATAGCGCGTAGAAGATTGGATGAAATGTCCGTCATCTTCAAAGAAGCAAAGCAAGCCAAAAGATGGCATGCAAAGAAAAATTGTTTCTTGGATAAAGAAGGAAATCTTGCAGTAGATTCTAAAACCATAAACTTTGAAGCACTACTTGCTACTATTCCTACTGCTGCAGAATTGTATTCAAAGAAATGGGGAAAGAGAATTTGTGAAGAAGATTGTGAAAAAAACCATTGATGAGAGCCAAAAGAGGATGGCCGAGAATCAGAAGAAAATGTCGGATAAAACTGAGGTAAAAACTCAAACTGAATCTCTTGAGTCGTCAAACCAGGGTAAATCAATGGGAAAAAATGATGAATATGATAAAAAAAATTGATAATAAAAATGAAGTGCAGTGCAGGAAATGCATGGAAACATGTAGTGCATGTACTAAGAAGGATGTAAACTTAAGATCCAGAAACATTGAATTTACTAAAATTAAGAATGTTTTCAAAGAAGAATGTAAAGAAATGTTTGAAAATGAAAATATTTTGAAACAAAAGGAAGAAAAGCTGACACAGAAATGCAATGTTCTTGAAAAAGAAAATGAAATTTTAAAGTAAAAGTGTTCAGCAGATTGTGACAAATGTTTTCAAAAGGAAAATATTGTTCAAGAAATGAAAAAAGAATATGATGGGATGAAATATTAACATCATAGAGTAAAAGAAGCATATGATAACCTGAAAAGTCAAGTTAAACGTCTTGAAGAAAAAGTTGTAAAATATACTGAAACTAAATAATTTCTTGAAGCCAAATATAACGGTAAACAATTGGTATCAATATATTGATGAAGTTGCTGAGCTAAAATGAGAATTGGCTAAAAAGGAAAAGGAAAATAATAAACTTCAAAGTTATCATGCTTCTTCATACATTCTCGAACGTACTTTTAGTATTAAACCAGATGATAATGATAATGATTATGAAAAGAATGAAAAGGGAATTGGACAAAAATTATACTTTCTATGATGATGAAAAGGTGGCAAAGGCAATAAACATGGTTGATCAATTGCCTGAAAATATTGATGTGACATACACCAAATCTGATGTGGGTGAATCAGAGGTGGTAAGTAAGGTTGTTGAAAGCGTTTTGAAAGAAGAAATTCAAAATGATTCCACCAAAAATGATAATTTCGAATCACAGATTGAAGATGAAGAAAGCTTTCAAATTATCTGAAGAATTCAAAATCCGAGACAAAAACGAATGATGATCCAATAATGTTGGCATATTATATGGTTGGATCTGACAAATTGTTCTCAGATGTTGAGGTTCCGATTCAAATTGTGATTGTAGAAAAGATTGAAAAAAAAATTAAATTGGTGATAATCGAAAGATCAGAGATTGATAAATTTGCCAATGAAGCAGGAAATAAATCTTTTTATAACAAACCAGGGTACAAAAAGAAAAGAATAAAGGCTGGTTTGGATTATAAAAAGAAACAAAATCAAAAGAAAGGGATTGAAAAGACAAATTTTCTGAAAAAGATGAACTTTGTTCATGGAACAAGTTCTGAAAAAAGAGAAAGAACTACGATTTAGTCAGTCGACAGACTAATGAAAAATTCTATGCCAAGAAAAAGAAACAACAACAGGCTAAACATGTTTCAAATGAAACATGTTTTAAATGAAACATGTTTTAAATGTCAACAAGTTGGACACATTGGTCGTAAAATGTCCACAAAATCTGAAGCATGTTGATGTTGAGAAAAATAAAAATAAATCTGAGTTCGTGAAACAGAAGTCACTCAAAGTTGAGCCAAAACAAATTTGGTAACCAAAGATTGATTTGTCAAAACGAAACATTCAAAATGATTCAAGGTTCTATACAAAGAATATTTCAAAAGGACAAATTTGGGTGGTAAAAAAACAAAGTACTTCTGTAAATTAGAAAAGGAAAATCGATTCGACCAAAAAGGTTTAAATCAGTAATGAAAAAGTTTTTTTGTGAAAAACAACAAAGATTTTCCGAAATTGAACGAATCGTATTGCGTCAAAATACCAAAGGTCAAACAGGCATGGGTTGCTTTATTCAATTGAGTTGATTGCATATGCAGGTGTTCCAGAAGTCAATCCAAGTCCAACATGAGCAACGGAGCAGCCTGCACGAGAGGAGGATTCCTGTGATTGAAAATAGGGAGTGTTTAAAAAAATGATGATTGTTTTAAAATAGATGGGAGATAAAGTTGTCTACATCGGTTTGTCAAATTTTCTTTAAAATGTTTTGAGTTTTAGGGGGAGCATATAGTTTTAAAATTTGAAAAAATCAAAAACATTTGAAAATTTTTAAAAAGTTAAAAAAACAAAAAAAGATCAAAAGAGTTTTGTGTAAAAAGAGGAAATGATAGTACATCAGTAGACAATCATAGCATGCTAAAGAAATGGAAAGTCAAAATGTGATAAACGGTCTTACTGATGATATGACAGTAGGTTTTTACACATTTAGTATATTTATTTGGAGATATAAACCTAAATCTATAACTTTCCTATCTCGTGGGAACATCTCACGGATATATGGACTTAGTACTCCGAAAGTTCGTTTGAGAGATTGCCTGACTCTGAGATATTAGGTCTTTATACTTATTGGTATTATACCTGGTCTTCTGATTTTGCGTCAGCAATGGCCTAGACCTCATATAATACCTTCACGCTTAAAATTCCCCACTGCATAATAATTGAGAAAATATCGAAATATATATATATATATATATATATATATATATATATATATATATATATATGTATGTATGTATATCAAGTGCAGTTAAGAAGATTCCTAGGTGGAACACACCTTAAGTCGTGCCTTCATCTCTTTGTTTGAACGGAAGTTCTAACCTGAGCTCTCAAGGTCTTGCACTAACCCAGAGACAGATATCATTTAGGTATATTCACATGTAAGAGTGAATCTAGGGAATCTTGATACGCGAGTATATTTTGAGGTGGGACACATGATTAAGTTAGTTCTTAAAACACTAATCTCGTATCTTGAATCAATTGAAGTTTGTGTGAGAATTTAAGTGGATAAGTATACTGATAATCTAAGTGAATCTTTTAAAACTTAAAGTTTATATAGATCAACGGTGCTAGTGATTTGTCAAAAACTGATATGATCCTCTAACACAACTCACAAAAATATGTGTGTAAATATTTTATTGTTGCATTTCATTTGGTTACAGATAAAATCACAAAAAGATTGTAAGTGTGTTTTAGCTTAAAGTTTGTAAAATTCAAAAAGATTTTGTTTCTACTTTATGTTTCGACAACTGATGTTGGAAAGCTGAGTTTCAAAATCTAATGTATGCTAAACATGTGTTAGAAAAATAACAAGTTCATTAATTTGAAACTTGAGGTTTTTAATGTAAAATCAAAAATAGTTTGAAATTGTCATCAAGGTCATTAATTTGAACTTGGTAGATAATCAGATAAATCAAGGTCATTAAATTGAACTTGATTATCTGTGAGGGTTTGTGAGATTGAATGCTTCAGAGTCAAATATTATATTGATTAGTTTGTGAATGAAAGTTAATTGTTAGGGGGAGTTTGGTCTTTTAATGTCAAGATATTTGTGTTTAGAACCAAACAATAATGCTGGAAGATTTCAAATAGTTTTAATTGTCAAATGATATTTGTGGAAAGCCAGGTTATGATTCTGAAATTGCAAGTTATTCTTACAAAGGCTTTTAGTTGTCAAATGATCAGATACTAATAGAGCCAAATAAGGATCCTGGAAGATTAAAGCAAGGAGGAATTTGCTGAAGAGAGAGTCTGATGAAAGGGGGAGCTGATGAATCAAGATGTTAAGATAAGTTTGTGATTCAGAACTATCAAAGACCTTTGAAGACTCAGAGAAGAACAAGATTAGCTACGAGATTGACCACAGCAATATCCAAGTGGGAGTCTGTGAATGCACTATGTCTATCGCTTCCGTCAATCATGTGCTTTGATTGTTAAGTGTATCAAATCGTAGTTAATAGGTTAAAAAAGGACAGGATTTGAATTGTAACACACACATTAGGGAGTGTATTGATCAGACAGATCCGCACTAATGGAGTTCTGGTCCGCGCATAGGTGATCTGCGCTTAGCTGATCCGCATATGTTGATATGCACGGATGCGCATCCGTGATAAGCGTGTTTGTGCGGATGGGAGTCTCCTATAAATAGAGGTCATGTCTTGTTCATTTGTAACTGCTTGGTGGACTAGAGAGGGGAAACTCTTTCCAAGTGATTTCACGGGTACTATCAAATCATCAATAGAAATCATATTGATTAGCTTATTCTAGTTCAAGTCACCTTCGTACTCGGATTCCGTGTGACACCCCGTTGAAACACGCTAGCTTGGCAGTGGCTGCTTCAACTTTCGGGACGAAAGTTCTTAAAACTTGGGGATAATGTGACACTCGAGGTTTTTCCGAACGAACACCTTGTAATATTTTGTGTGTATATAAATATTATTAAATGGAAACGTGATTTTGTGCATGATATGTGATGTATGTATGTAGTATAGATATATTTATGAGAGCCGAAACCACGACCCGAGACCACGACTCGCAACCACTCGGTTGCGAGTGGGTCACTCGGTTGCGAGTGGGCCTTTGGGCCGTAACCGGTTTGGGTCGAAACCCCCAAGCCCAACCCGAAACACCCCATGTATATATATCCCACCTTCTCCTCACTTTCCCTCATTTGTTACAACACACAAACCCACAACACTTCTATTCTCTCTCAACTAGTAACCTTCAACAACAACACCACTCTTCTTCCTCTTTCGGTTCAAGCAAGGATTTCGGACAAGGACTCGGTCAAGACCATCACTCGTATACTCCATCTTCTCGGTTCTCTTCTCTTTGTTTTCGGCCCTCCTTTCATAACCGGTTAGTGTTATCTTCTTGGTGTATAAGATTTGTGAAATATTATGAACTAGCAATGCCTTGTATTCTTGCTTGAATGATATGTATATGAACTAGAAAATGTTTGGTTAGTAGTATTTTGCATGATTTTTAGGAGGATTTGTGAAGTTTGGTCATATGTGAAAACCCTCATATAACATGTTTAAAGATGGCTAAAGTATAGTGATTTAGGAATGATTATGCCAACCAAAACTATGTTCAAGATTATAAAATGTATGTTTTCTTGTTTGTGCATCATGATCTTGTTAAAAATATGTGATTTTTGGCTCATAAATGTGTGTTTATGTTAACATGAAAACCCTAGAAAACTATGAACATAAGAAGAACTTGTTTGAATATGGTTTGAAGGTTTTAAAAATGGCAAAGTTTGATCTATCTTTACTAGCATTCAGATTAGGCAAAGTGTTAGTGAAATATTATTGGTTGTTTCCTAAAATGGGCCTGAATCCTTGGTACAATTTGGACTGTCATATCTGCATCATCACGTGTATATGAAAGTGACAGATTACGACTCGCAACGACATCATTCCGACTCGAAACCGCACCGTTGCGACTCGCAACCAAAGCATGACAAGTCGAAACCACGTGATTGCGACTCGAGACTACGTCGGTTGCGACTCGCAACCACAGCATGATGACTCGAGACCACGGTTACGACTCGCAACCATAACGTGACAAGCCGAAACCACCTGGTTGCGACTCGAGACCAGCTGGTTGCGAGTGGGCTGTTCATTTTGGTTACTGGGCCCATATGTGTTTAACTTGGGCTATCTGTTGACTGGATTATGTGTTGATGTTGACTGCTTAATTACTTAGGCTGGCCCAGTAACCCACTGTTTACTTATATGCTTGATACGTGTTAGTTATGTGTAAGTTTTTACGTGAATGCTTGTATACCGAACCTGACCTATACCGGTAACCATGTTAGGACGTGGTGACCAACGTGATTGACAAGTAACCTAAACCTACCGAGCAACCCAAGGTGAGTTCACAACTTAAAAGCATGCGTCCCGGTGGTTTGGGACACGAGACTAACAACCCTATCCCCTGGTAAAAGGGGATACCATTTACATACCTTCCCTAGTTATTGGGAACAAAACTTACTTTTCCTTCCCGGGTATTGGGAAACCTTTTGGTTAATTACTGTTTATACGGATTGCAACTAACGGCACTAAACGAAACTCTATCACTCAAGTCCCTACTACAAATACCGATTAGTCGCCGGGTTAGGCGAGCGGGTTATTAGTTGATAGCGCTATTTAGGTGTTTACCAGCCTCACACCGTGCCCTGGTTTGGGACGGTCGTGAACTAATGTACTCAGAAATCCGTCAATGATGATAGAACATTGACATCGGGGCATCCTGCGGATACGCAACGGTTACCTAGTGTTCGGTATTGGAAAAACCGTTTAGTCGCTAACTTTTGGGGTAGCTCCCCAGGGCATGTATAAACGGATAAAATAACCGGTGAATCAAAGTTTTTGGGTAATTAAAACTGAACAACTAGTGAACTCACTCAGCATTATTGTTGACCCCTTACTGCATGCTTTGCAGGTAACCAGTGACGAAGGAGCTTGCAGCTTGGGGACGTGTAGTGTCTGTTCATCCTTGTGTTGGGTGTTACCTTATTTTGAATCATGAACTTTGTCTTAAACTACCGTACTAATGCTTCCGCTACTTGTTGCTATTTTGGAACTTAAAACTTTAAACTCTGAACTTAATATTTACTAAGCTTATGAATAGTAAGTATTACTTTTGTTATCAACTTAAGTATTCGGTACAATTGGTGGCTGGATCCTGGTCGGTCACGCCCTCGAAGCGGGTGTTATCCGCAGGTGGATTTTGGGGGTGTGACAGATTGGTATCAGAGCCATTGGTTATAGTGAACTTGGTTTTAAAAAGGGGAAAATCTTTTTGGAGAAAACCAGACTATAACCCGTGACTCGCGACGACACTACACTCCAAGTGCAAGGCTCGACACATTTGACCTCATAGCTCGGATCAGTGTTTACTTGTTTGCTTTATGTTTCCTGTTATGATATACGTACTAGTGTGCCTAAACTAGATAGATACACCTCTCTCTTCTATCTCATTCTCGCTACACTATGGCATCACACTCATATTGTGTTTTCTGGTTATGAAGACAATGAGTGGACGTGGAAGAGGAAACATCAACATGACGCAGGCTCAGTTTACTAACCTGCTCAACACAGTGGCTGCAGCTTTCGCAGCTCACCCTATAGGTAAGCTCGTTGTTTTAGGATGTTTAGATCCTACCGCCACATCGACTTTTCGCCTCTAAACCTATACGCTTCGCTTCTCACGAACAGGTCAGCAAGCACCTGCGCAACCACCAGTGTGTACTTTCAAAACTTTCATGGATTGCAAGCCTCTCCCTTTCAACGGCACTGAGGGTGCCATAGGTCTTCTGCATTGGATTGAGAAAATTGAAGCTGTCTTTGCTGTTTGCGAGTGTCCCCCTGCAAATTGGGTGAAATTTGCTACTGCTACACTTGAAGGAAGCGCGCTTTCTTGGTGGAAGGCGCAGATTCAGATGTTTGGTTTGGAAACTACTAATGCTACCGCATGGGAGGATTTCAAGGATATGATTAAGGATGAATACTGTCACCGGGATGACATCCACAAGCTTGAGAATGAGTACTACGAGCTCAAGATGGTTGGGTCGGAAATTGAAACCTACACCAAGCTGTCTAACGACTATGCTGCTCTTTGCCCAAACATGTCACGACCAATGTACCGAAGGATCGAACTGTACATCAAGGGTTTGGCTCCAGAAATTCGAAGCCATGTCACTTCAGCCAACCACACTACCATTCAGCCGATTGTTCGACTTGCTCACAAACTCACTGATCAGGCCGTAGAGGAGGGCAGGTTGCCCAAAAGGATCGGTGCTACTGTCGGAACTTCTAATGACAGCAAGCGTAAGTGGGAAGGAAGTCAAAGCAAAGATGCTAACCCCACTCAGGCCCCAGCACAACAAAGGAAAACTGAAAACAAAAAAGGCACCCAGCAACAGGGTGGCTACCGGGGAAGCTACCCTAAGTGCAACAAGTGTAACAAGCACCACAATGGGGCATGTAACAAGGGCCAGTGTCAGCGATGCCACAAGATGGGGCACGACGCCAAGGATTGTAGAAGCCAGTTCCCAATAAGACAGAATCAGCAACAACCCCAACAGCAACAGCAGCAGGGAAACAACCGGGCATGTTTTAAGTGTGGAGCTGAGGGGCACTTTAAGAAGGATTGCCCTGAACTGAACCAGAATCGCAACAATAATCAGGGAGCTGGGAACAACAATCAGAACAACAATGCTGGGAATGGTGCTAGAGGAAGAGCTTTTGTGATTGGAGCTGGTGAAGCAAGGAATGACCCCAATGTTGTGACGGGTAAGTTCCTACTCGATGATCGTTATGTTTCTGTGTTATTTGATTCCGGTGCCGATGCTAGTTATGTATCCCTACGTATTAGTAAGAAGCTTAAGCGTCCGCTTTCGTTACTAAGTTCTCCTCATATCGTCGAGTTAGCTAATGGTAGAAGCATCGAGGCCTCACACGTTGTCAAGGGTTGCAAACTAGAGTTGTCTGGTCAGACCTTTAGTATCGATCTTTTCCCTGTTACTCTTGGAAGCTTCGACGTCGTTATTGGTATGGATTGGTTATCCAAGCATCGTGCTGAGATCCTCTGTCAAGAGAAAGCAGTTCGTATTCCTCGCCGTTCTGACAAACCCCTCATTGTACAAGGTGGCAAAAGTGGAGAAATTTCCGGCATTATCTCGTTCTTGAAGGCCCAGAAGTGTTTACAAAAAGGGCACACCGCTATCTTAGCACTTGTTACCAACACGCAGGAAAAGGAAAAGAGGATTGAAGATTTTCCAGTAGTGCGTGACTACCCGGAAGTATTTCCTGAGGAATTACCTGGACTCCCTCCACATCGTCAGGTCGAATTCCAAATCGAGCTAGCTCCCGGAGCAGCGCCTATAGCTCGTGCGCCTTATCGACTAGCCCCCGCAGAATTGAAGGAACTCTCTACTCAACTACAGGAACTTATGGATAAAGGGTTTATCCGCCCTAGTTCGTCACCCTGGGGAGCACCGGTACTCTTTGTTAAGAAGAAGGATGGCACGTTCCGAATGTGCATAGACTATCGTGAGCTGAACAAGGTTACCATCAAGAATCGTTACCCTCTCCCGCGAATCGACGATTTGTTTGATCAACTGCAAGGATCAAGCTACTATTCTAAGATTGATCTGCGATCAGGCTACCATCAGTTAAGGGTCCGTAATGAAGATATTTCCAAAACTGCATTCAGAACTCGTTATGGTCATTATGAATTCCTCGTCATGCCCTTTGGAATGACCAACGCCCCTGCAGTATTCATGGATCTCATGAACCGGGTATGCAAACCCTACCTCGACAAATTTGTGATCGTGTTTATAGACGACATCTTGATCTACTCGAAAGGTCAGGAAGAGCATGAACAGCACCTACGCCTTATCCTCGAACTCCTTCGCAATGAACAACTGTACGCCAAGTTCTCGAAATGCGACTTCTGGCTTCGAGAATTCCATTTCCTTGGGCACGTGGTTAACAAGGATGGAATCCACGTCGACCCAGCTAAGATCGACTCTATAAAGAATTGGCCTACCCCTAAGACTCCGACTGAAGTTCGCCAATTCTTGGGATTGGCAGGTTACTACCGCAGATTCATTCAAGGATTCTCAAAGATCGCTCAACCCCTCACTACACTCACTCAGAAAGGCGTCACCTACAAGTGGAATGAAGCACAGGAATCTGCTTTTCAGAGGCTTAAGGATAACCTCTGCAGTGCTCCTATTCTCTCGTTACCTGAAGGCACTGACGACTTTGTGGTCTACTGCGATGCGTCTATTCATGGGCTCGGTTGCGTGTTGATGCAACGCGAGAAAGTTATTGCTTACGCCTCTCGACAACTTAAGACGCACGAAAGGAATTACACTACACACGACTTAGAACTGGGAGCAGTGATATTTGCGCTTAAGATATGGAGACATTACCTGTACGGTACCAAGTGCACCATTTACACCGATCACAGGAGTCTCGAGCATATTTTCAAGCAGAAAGAATTAAACATGCGACAACGCCGATGGGTCGAACTTCTGAATGATTATGAATGCGCCATCAAGTATCATCCGGGCAAGGCCAATGTCGTGGCAGACGCCCTCAGCCGAAAGGACACTATACCACGGCGCGTGCGAGCATTACAACTTACCATCCAGTCTAGTCTTCCTACCCAGATTCGAAACGCTCAGGTTGAAGCTCTGAAACCGGAAAACATCAGGGCTGAGTCCCTGCGCGGATCGAGGCAGCAACTAGAACAGAAAGAAGACGGCGCCTACTATGTGGCAGGGCGCATTTGGGTCCCATTTTACGGAGATCTACGAGAACTTGTGATGGACGAAGCCCATAAGTCCCGTTATTCGGTACATCCTGGTGCAGATAAGATGTACCACGACTTAAGGACCACTTACTGGTGGCCTGGCATGAAAGCCCACATAGCAGCCTATGTTGGCAAATGTTTGACCTGCGCAAGAGTCAAAATCGAGTATCAGAAACCAGCAGGCCTACTACAACAACCGGAAATCCCGAAATGGAAATGGGAGCAAATTTCCATGGATTTTGTTACAGGGCTACCTAGATCTCAACGCGGGAATGACACTATTTGGGTGATAGTAGATCGATTGACTAAGTCTGCACACTTTCTGGCCATTAAGGAAACAGACAAGTTCTCAACCTTAGCAGAAATCTATTTGAAGGAAGTAGTCTCCAGGCACGGGGTGCCAACTTCTATTATTTCTGACCGAGACGCTCGTTTTACTTCCGAGTTGTGGCAAGCTATGCACAAATCCTTTGGCTCACGTTTGGATATGAGCACCGCTTATCACCCGCAAACGGATGGGCAGTCTGAACGCACCATCCAAACCCTGGAAGACATGCTTAGAGCATGTGTGATCGATTTTGGCAAGAACTGGGAGAAGCATCTGCCGCTGGTGGAATTCTCCTACAACAACAGCTATCACACTAGTATTCAGGCGGCACCTTTTGAGGCATTGTACGGTCGTAAATGCCGATCACCTCTTTGCTGGGCGGAAATAGGTGACAGTCAACTCACAGGCCCAGAACTGGTAGTAGATACAACGGAAAAGATTTCCCAGATCAGGCAACGCATGGCGGCAGCTCGTGACCGTCAGAAGAGCTACGCTGATAAGCGTAGGAAGCCGTTAGAATTCCAGGTCGGGGACCGGGTTCTACTTAAAGTCTCATCCTGGAAGGGTGTGGTCCGTTTCGGTAAACGGGGCAAGCTGAATCCACGGTATGTTGGACCATTCGAAATTACCGAGAAAATCGGTAAGGTTGCTTATAGATTAAACCTGCCTGTAGAACTGAGTGCAGTGCACAACGTTTTTCACGTATCTAACCTGAAGAAGTGTTTGTCGGATGAAACACTTGTGATTCCTTTTAAGGAACTGACTATTGATGAACAGCTACACTTTACTGAGGAACCGATTGAGATCACGGATCGAGAGATCAAAACCCTCAAACGTAGCCAGATACCCCTTGTGCGAGTTCGTTGGAACTCACGGCGCGGCCCAGAGTATACCTGGGAGCGGGAGGACCAGATGAAGTCCAAGTATCCCCAGTTATTCCCAAACGAAAACCCCAGCACTGAAGCTACAACCGAATTTCGGGACGAAATTCCAAACTAACGGGGGGATGATGTGACACCCCGTTGAAACACGCTAGCTTGGCAGTGGCTGCTTCAACTTTCGGGACGAAAGTTCTTAAAACTTGGGGATAATGTGACACTCGAGGTTTTTCCGAACGAACACCTTGTAATATTTTGTGTGTATATAAATATTATTAAATGGAAACGTGATTTTGTGCATGATATGTGATGTATGTATGTAGTATAGATATATTTATGAGAGCCGAAACCACGACCCGAGACCACGACTCGCAACCACTCGGTTGCGAGTGGGTCACTCGGTTGCGAGTGGGCCTTTGGGCCGTAACCGGTTTGGGTCGAAACCCCCAAGCCCAACCCGAAACACCCCATGTATATATATCCCACCTTCTCCTCACTTTCCCTCATTTGTTACAACACACAAACCCACAACACTTCTATTCTCTCTCAACTAGTAACCTTCAACAACAACACCACTCTTCTTCCTCTTTCGGTTCAAGCAAGGATTTCGGACAAGGACTCGGTCAAGACCATCACTCGTATACTCCATCTTCTCGGTTCTCTTCTCTTTGTTTTCGGCCCTCCTTTCATAACCGGTTAGTGTTATCTTCTTGGTGTATAAGATTTGTGAAATATTATGAACTAGCAATGCCTTGTATTCTTGCTTGAATGATATGTATATGAACTAGAAAATGTTTGGTTAGTAGTATTTTGCATGATTTTTAGGAGGATTTGTGAAGTTTGGTCATATGTGAAAACCCTCATATAACATGTTTAAAGATGGCTAAAGTATAGTGATTTAGGAATGATTATGCCAACCAAAACTATGTTCAAGATTATAAAATGTATGTTTTCTTGTTTGTGCATCATGATCTTGTTAAAAATATGTGATTTTTGGCTCATAAATGTGTGTTTATGTTAACATGAAAACCCTAGAAAACTATGAACATAAGAAGAACTTGTTTGAATATGGTTTGAAGGTTTTAAAAATGGCAAAGTTTGATCTATCTTTACTAGCATTCAGATTAGGCAAAGTGTTAGTGAAATATTATTGGTTGTTTCCTAAAATGGGCCTGAATCCTTGGTACAATTTGGACTGTCATATCTGCATCATCACGTGTATATGAAAGTGACAGATTACGACTCGCAACGACATCATTCCGACTCGAAACCGCACCGTTGCGACTCGCAACCAAAGCATGACAAGTCGAAACCACGTGATTGCGACTCGAGACTACGTCGGTTGCGACTCGCAACCACAGCATGATGACTCGAGACCACGGTTACGACTCGCAACCATAACGTGACAAGCCGAAACCACCTGGTTGCGACTCGAGACCAGCTGGTTGCGAGTGGGCTGTTCATTTTGGTTACTGGGCCCATATGTGTTTAACTTGGGCTATCTGTTGACTGGATTATGTGTTGATGTTGACTGCTTAATTACTTAGGCTGGCCCAGTAACCCACTGTTTACTTATATGCTTGATACGTGTTAGTTATGTGTAAGTTTTTACGTGAATGCTTGTATACCGAACCTGACCTATACCGGTAACCATGTTAGGACGTGGTGACCAACGTGATTGACAAGTAACCTAAACCTACCGAGCAACCCAAGGTGAGTTCACAACTTAAAAGCATGCGTCCCGGTGGTTTGGGACACGAGACTAACAACCCTATCCCCTGGTAAAAGGGGATACCATTTACATACCTTCCCTAGTTATTGGGAACAAAACTTACTTTTCCTTCCCGGGTATTGGGAAACCTTTTGGTTAATTACTGTTTATACGGATTGCAACTAACGGCACTAAACGAAACTCTATCACTCAAGTCCCTACTACAAATACCGATTAGTCGCCGGGTTAGGCGAGCGGGTTATTAGTTGATAGCGCTATTTAGGTGTTTACCAGCCTCACACCGTGCCCTGGTTTGGGACGGTCGTGAACTAATGTACTCAGAAATCCGTCAATGATGATAGAACATTGACATCGGGGCATCCTGCGGATACGCAACGGTTACCTAGTGTTCGGTATTGGAAAAACCGTTTAGTCGCTAACTTTTGGGGTAGCTCCCCAGGGCATGTATAAACGGATAAAATAACCGGTGAATCAAAGTTTTTGGGTAATTAAAACTGAACAACTAGTGAACTCACTCAGCATTATTGTTGACCCCTTACTGCATGCTTTGCAGGTAACCAGTGACGAAGGAGCTTGCAGCTTGGGGACGTGTAGTGTCTGTTCATCCTTGTGTTGGGTGTTACCTTATTTTGAATCATGAACTTTGTCTTAAACTACCGTACTAATGCTTCCGCTACTTGTTGCTATTTTGGAACTTAAAACTTTAAACTCTGAACTTAATATTTACTAAGCTTATGAATAGTAAGTATTACTTTTGTTATCAACTTAAGTATTCGGTACAATTGGTGGCTGGATCCTGGTCGGTCACGCCCTCGAAGCGGGTGTTATCCGCAGGTGGATTTTGGGGGTGTGACATTCCGCACGAGATACGAAGTCATAGCAGTTAGTTGTACATTCAAGAAGATCGTGATTGGTTCTAACAAGTTCCTACATAACTTTAAGTGAGCACGAACATCTAATCGGACACATTTTTTTGTTCGTGTTCGTTCATTAAGATATCGGGCATGTTCATGTTCGTTTATGTTCATTCGTATAAAGCCTAAACGAACATAAAGGAGCATAAACGAACATACACAAAAAAAAACATACTAAACATAAATTAACATAGTTGAACAAACATAAACGAACACAAATGAACGTGATTGAACAAATATAAATTTTAACATTAGTGACACAAACGAACAAGTTTATATATTACAATTAATCCGAAAACACATCTAAATTAGGGGACATATAGACACTAAAATTAAGTAGCTTTTTTATATAAATATTAAGGAAGCGATCAGTTATATTTTAATTTTTCATATTTTATTACTAGAAAACTCAATTACTAATTAGTTATATTTATATAAGTAGTTAAAAACCCGATATTTATATAAATATAACTTTTTATGTATTTACTAAAATTTAAACGAACGTAAATAAACGAACGTTTATGAACATAGATGAACTTGTTCATGCTCGTTAATTTAATTAAACGAACAAAAGTTTTTATTCGTGGTCGTTCATTTATTAAAGAGTTAAATACTGTTTTCATCCCTGAGGTTTGTCAAAAATAACGGTTTCAGTCCATTAGTTTAAAAATTGCGATTTCAGTCCATTAGTTTCATTTTCGTAACCATTTCAGTCCACTAACTTAACTCCATCCATTTATTTTGCTAACTTTGAGTTAACTAACTAATTCAGGGAGAGTTTGCGTCAGTTTTAGAAACACAGGGACTTAAGTGTAAACTCTAAAACATTAAAACAAAAAAAATACTAAATTCCAAAAAATCAAAAAAATTCCAAAAAAAACCAAACAAATTCCAAAAAATTCTAAAAAATAATAAAAATTCTAAAAAATCATAAAAATTCTAAAAAATTCTAAAAAATCCGTTTCGGCGCGAACTGTTTCGAACCCGAACCGTTTCGAGCTTAACCGTTTCGACGCGAACCGTTTCGACCCGTACCGTTTCGACCCGAACCGGTTCGAGCTGAACCGTCCGTACCGTTTCGACCGGAACCGTTTCGAGCTGAACCGTTTCGACGCGAACCGTTTCGACCCGTACCGTTTCGAGCCGAACCGTTTCAACCCGTATCGTTTCGAAGCCGAACCGTTTCGAGCTGAACCGTTTCGAACCGAACCGTTTCAAGCCGTACCGTTTCGAACCGAACCGTGCCGTTTTGAACCGAACCGTTTCGAGCTGAACCGTTTCGAACCGAACCGTGCCGTATCGAACCGTTTCAAGCCGTACCGTTTCGAACCGAACCGTGCCGTTTCGAACCGAACCGTTTCGAGCTGAACCGTTTCGAACCGAACCGTGCCGTATCGAACCGAACCGTTTCAAGCTGTACCGTTTCGACGCGAACCGTGCCGGATCGAACCGAAACGGTTCGGCTTCGAAACGGTTCGGGTCGAAACTGTACGGTTCGATACGGTTCAGCTCGAAACGGTTCGGTTCGATACGGTACGGTTCGGTTCGAAACGGTTCAGCTCGAAACGGTTCGGTTCAAAACGGTACGGCTTGAAACGGTTCGGCTTCGAAACCGTACGGGTCGAAACGGTTCGGTTCGAAACGGTTCAGCTCGAAACGGTTCGGCTTCGAAACGGTACGGGTCGAAACGGTTCGGCTCGAAACGGTTCGGGTCGAAACGGTACGGACGCTTCAGCTCGAAACGGTTCGTGTTCGAAACAGTTCGCGCTGAAACAGATTTTTTGGATTTTTTAGAATTTTTTAGAATTTTTATGATTTTTTAGAATTTTTATTATTTTTTGGAATTTGTTTGGTTTTTTGGAATTTGTTTGGTTTTTTAGATTTTTTTTGATTTTTTGGAATTTACTATTTTTTTTGTTTTAATGTTTTAGAGTTTACACTTAAGTCCTTGTGTTTCTAAAACTGACGCAAACCGTCCCTGAATTAGTTAGTTAACTCAAAGTTAACAAAATTAATGGATGGAGTTAAGTTAGTGGACTGAAATGGTTACGAAAATGAAACTAATGGACTGAAATCGCAATTTTTAAACTAATGGACTAAAACCGTTATTTTTGACAAACCTCAGGGATAAAAACAGTAATTAACTCTTTATTAAATAAAAGGACATAAACGAACTTCCCGTCGAACAAATTCACGAACAGTTCATGAATGTTTGGTTCGTTTACAGGCCAAGCCACTACATTTGGTTGTCGTCGCCGGAACAATGGTGTTGGGTGTTTGGTGGAACAGGTGTTTAGTGGAAGAAGGAAAAGGTGGGACTGGTTGCCATCGCCGGAAATGGGGTGCCGGATGTGGTCAGTGTCTGATGACGGGGGTAGCCCAAGATTAAATAAAGTGACTAGATATGCAAATGCTTAAATGGTTGAATGGTTCACTGGTTGAAAAACTGTAAAATGGGAAAAGCGAGGAGTAAACAGTAATCAATCACATCCAGAGCTCGCTTCACCAACCCACGCCCGCAAAAGCAAAGCAGGTCTGCACAATACACGTTATTACCCAGGGGTCAAAAGCCTTCAACCCCAAAAGGGGAAACCCTCCACTGTAAGCAGGATTACTAGTCTTGTACATGCCACTTTGGGAGATGTCTTCCCTTATAAAAAGACATCTCATTTACTCCAAAAAACATCCTGATCAGTTGAGATTCTCTCATCTCTGGTCATTCGTGGAGTACTTGCTCACGTCCAAGTCACTCCTTATCACATCCACCACACACATTCTGTTTGCTCTCACTTCTGGATTCGAGTATGTCTCGGAGAAAGAACCTTCAGCAAACAACAATTACAAACTAGTAAACCTCCTTCCACGTCTTGCAAACGTGGGGGGACCCCGCGACCTGTGTTAGGCAAGGTTGAACCCTTCAACCTTTTTGCCTAATCAACTCAGCTACTATCTTTGGTCTCGTGTTTGTTGCATCAACAAGTTGGCGCCCACCGTGGGGCTACGCCGCTATTTCTTCTCAAAAAAGACCTAGTAGTGTAGCTCTCTTCACTTAAAGTCACCATGTCTGAAAGTGGATCTCCGGAAGAAGTAAATCAGATTCCAAACACTTCCACCCTGGGTAGTGGCCAAGCTCATATGGCTATACCAACATCTTTCTCGACTCCGGGGAGCACACCCGAGTTCCTTACCTTCAACACACCAACTCCATCCAGATCTGGGGCTCCATCTCCCAATGTCGGTGTATCTGACACCCCAGCACGTGTTGAACTTACCCCCGAGGGGGTCGCAAATAATTTCCTTGAGTTAAGGTCACTTCTTAACCAGCATGTGAGTAAAGAAAGGGAAAAGGGTATAAGGATTCGTTTAGATTATGACGAACCTGAGCCAACGCTGTCTCCCGGACCACCCCTACCTCCTTTTACCACAAGAAGTGAGGCTGGTCCAGCAACCCTCCAAACCCTCACCCTTATCTGTCCACTATGACAAATCCTACGGTACATCCTATCCTCTCTTCCCAACCAATTACTAGTGGTGCTCCTTTGGGACACGAGCTAACGCTTGACCAGCTCCTACAGTCCCCAGTGACAAGCTATCCAGCTTCTGTAACAACCACATGGGAGCAAGCTCTGTCCGTGCTCCCTTTAGCACGAAGTGCTGTTACTAGCACCCCTCTTGGAATAAACTGCTCGGTTAGTCCAGGAAGCCTTCAAGGCTTCAACCTCATATCCAATATGATGACCCAGATGATGGCCAACTTCCCGTGGCAACACTTCATTAATCAAGTGCTAGCCACTCAGGGGAATCACGTCAATAGTAACAATATAGATACAAGGCCTGAAGAGGACTTGGCTAAACCCTATAAGCCAAGCAACCTTTCATGCTTCTCAAGGCAGATAGCCGATTATGATTTTCAATCAAAGATCAAGATGCCAACCCACATCAGAACGTATGATGGGACTGAAGATCCTGAGGATCATCTCCAGATCTTCATTGGTGCAGCTCGAATAGAAAAATGGTCAAACGCTGAATGTTGTATGATGTTCATGCAAACTCTTGTTGGATCCGCTAGAATCCGGTTCAACGACCTACCTGCGCAAAGCATTCGAAGCTTTGACGATCTCAGCAGGGGTTTTCTGGCAAACTTCTCCCAACAAAGGCGATATGTCAAAGACGCAACAGTAATCATCCAGATAAAACAACGTGATGATGAAAGTCTTCGGGCATTCATTGAACGATATAAAAAGGAAGGTCTGACCTATGTGGGGGCAGACGAGAAAATGAGAGTGGCCGGCTTTATGAACGTCGTAACCTCTAAATACCTCACGCGAGATTTCAACAAGTCTCTGCCCAAAACCTTGGAAGAAGCCCTTGAAAGGGCCGAAGCTCACATTCGGGGAGAGGAAGCTGTAGACATCAAGGAACAAAGGAAAAGAGGGTCCGGCTGGCGAAGCAATAGCCCAGCTAGAAAGAGGGGAAACTTCAACTCCTATGACAGGCGCCCAAAGGGTTCAGACTCTCGAAGGTCTGAAGGTCGGAACCCTTCAAGCAGAGAAAAAGGCATAAGTTTTACTCCCCTCACAAAAACCCCTCAAGAAATCCTGGCAACAGAAGAAGTCAAACAAAACTTTAGACCTCCCAGGCCTCTCCCCAAAAGCAGAAAAAATGAGAACTCCACGCAATTCTGTGAGTTTCATGAAGAAAAGGGACACCACACCAACAATTGCTTCCAACTAAAAAAGAGAATTGAAGAGGCTGTTAAGTCAGGAGAAATCGCCCATTTGGTAAAAGGAGTTCGAGACAAGATGGCTGAAGGCAAGGGAAAGGAAGTCAATATGGTATACTCTGATGAAAAGGTTCCTCACAAGAGGCAGCGGTTGGAAGCCTGGGAGCTTCAGTGTGTCTGCTTCCCCGCTACGTAGAAGGACCCACTTCCCAGTCCTCTTGTGGTAGAAGCCACCGTGGGAACGCTGCAAACATGTAAAGCATACATAGATACTGGGGCAGCCACTTAAATCATGTTCGAAAAGTTCTTCAACCGTTTAAGCAATGAAGAACGTTCAAGGCTTCAACCTTCTGGAACCTCTATAAAAGGTATCGCCGATATACCCCTCAAGCCTTTGGGGCAGCTAACCCTTGATGTTCGTTTCAGTGAAGGATTAAAAGAGAGAACCCAATCATTAACCTTTGTGGTTATCAACATCCCCTCAAGTTATGACGTGATCATAGGGAGGCCCGGACAGTGTGCATTTTACATGGCAGTGTCTGTTGGCCATGGCACGGTCAAATTCCCTACTGAAAGGGGGATAGCAACCCTTCAACCCTTGCAGGAAGCTTACATGATTGAGGGTGAAAGCTCAAACAGTGAAAAAGACAGGCAAGGGTTGGTCATAAACCCTAAATACCCTGAGCAACGGATAAGAGTCAATCCAAACCTTTCTCAGGAGACCCTTTCATACCTTGAAAAGCTGCTAGCACATTACAGTGATGTATTCGCTTGGTGTCCAGAAGATATGACCGGGATCCCTCGGAACATTGCCGAGCACGAATTAAGAATACCACCGGATGTCAAACCGGTGTTCCAAAAGAAAAGAAGCGTGGCACCCGAGAGAAGCCTGGCAGCTTGCCAAAAGGTTGAAAAACTTGTGTCGGTCGGCATTCTCCAAGAAGTCAAATACCAATCATGGGTTGCAAACCCGGTTATGGTCAAGAAACCCGACAACTCTTGGAGAATGTGCATAGATTTTAAAGATCTTAACAAAGCTTGTCCCAAAGATTGTTACCCACTACCGGAAATTGATCTCAAGGTCGATTCCCTCACAGGATATTCGTTTAAATGCTTTCTTGATGCATACAAAGGCTATCACCAAATCCTCATGAAGAAGGAGGATGAAGAAAAAACAGCCTTTCACACGGACAAAGGGATCTTTTGTTATCAAAAGATGCCTTTTGGCCTCAAAAATGCAGGAGCCACCTATCAACGACTCGTCGACAAGGCCTTCGAAAACCAAATTGGCAAAAACATGGAGGCATACGTTGATGACTTGGTGATTAAAAGCAAGACGGAACACCAAATGCTTGACGATATTCAAGAAACTTTCAAGAACCTCAGAAAGGTCAACATGAAGCTTAATCCGGAAAAATGCTCATTTGGATTCGAGGAGGGAAAATTCTTGGGTCACATTGTCGGAAAGCAAAGCATCAAGGCCAACCCTAACAAAGTAAAAGCCGTCCTCGAAGCTAAACCACCAAGAACCAAGAAGGAGGTTGAAAGCTTAAATGGGAAGCTTGCAGCCTTGAAGCGTTTTACCTCAAAACTGGCCGAAAGATCTCTGCCCTTCTACAAAACGCTCAAGAACTGCTCAGACAAGAAGGATTTCAAATGGACTGACGAAGCTGAAAAAGCTTTCAATCAAAGGAAGCAACACTTAGCTTCCCTACCAGATATTGCAGCACCAGAAACTGGGGAGGTAATATCGGTGTACCTTTCAATCGCTGACGAAGCCATCAGTGCAGTCCTCACCATTGAGCGAGACAAGGCCCAGGTACCCGTTTATTTTTTCAGCAAAACTCTAAAATTAGCTGAAACCAAATATCATCCCCTCGAAAAACTTGCCCTAGCTCTGGTTCAAACAGCTAGAAGGCTTAGGAGGTACTTCCAAGCACATCCTATACAAGTGGTCACTGACCAACCTGTCAAGAATGTGCTTGAAAAACCTGAAAACTCTGGAAGGCTAGCAAAATGGGCAGTGGAACTGGGTGAGCACAACATCACCTATGTCCCACGAAAAGCCATTAAAGCTCAAGTTCTGGCCGACTTCCTGGTGGAAGTCCCAAGCCAAACAATTGACGAAGTAAACACCACAACCACTGAACCCTCCAACCCTGAAGCCTGGAAATTATTTACTGATGGGGCTTCAAGCATTGAAGGGTCAGGAGCTGGTTTAGTTCTAATCAACCCTGAAGGGTTAGAATTCACATATGCTCTCCGTTTTAATTTTCAGACCACCAATAACGAGGCTGAATACGAGGCATTGATCGCTGGTTTAAGACTGGCCAAAGAAATGAAAGTTCAGAAGCTTGAAGTGTTCACAGATTCATTGCTAGTCTCAAGCCAAGTTAACGACAGCTACATTGCTAAAGAACCCAACATGAGAAGATACAAAGAGAAATCCAAGGAATTGATGAACACCTTCCAAACATGCAGCATCAAGCAAATTCCAAGGTCCCAAAACAAAAAGGCCGATGCCTTGAGTAAATTAGCATCCCTCACCTTTGCCCACCTCACTAAAAAGGTGTTGGTTGAAGTGTTGAAGGCCCCATCGATTGATGAATTGGAAGTCCAAGATGTAGTCACTGAGGAAGATCCAAATTGGATGACTCCCATCAAAAAAATTCCTTCAAAATGATGAACTACCCAATGATCAAATAGAAGCCGAAAGGGTTAAAATCAAAGCAAGACAATATGTGTTGCAAGGAGAAACCCTCTACAAAAAAGGTTACCTTGCCCCCTTGCTAAGATGTGTTGGTCCTGAACAAAGCAAGTATTTGATCAAGGAAATACATGAAGGAGTATGCGGAGCTCATTTTGGAGCTAGGTCGGTGGTTGCAAAGCTCATGAACCTTGGACATTTCTGGCCGTCGATGCATCGTGACACCATTGAGCAATTGAAGAAATGTGATGCCTGTCAAATCCATGCCCCAATCCCAAGAAGTCCCAAACATGATCTTGTTCCAATAACCTCGGCATGGCCATTCCATAAGTGGGGAATGGACATTGTTGGGCCATTCCCTCCGAGCAAAGGGGGAGTAAAATTCTTGTTAGTAGCAATTGACTATTTTAACAAGTGGCCAGAGGTTAAACCCCTTGCCAAGATCACAGGAAAACAAGTCATAGACTCCGTTTGGGAAAACATCATCTGCCGCTATGGGTTGCCGGGAGTAATTGTCACCGACAATGGAAAGCAATTTGCTGAGAAACCTTTCAGCCTTTGGTGCAAAGAATACAGGATCAACCAGATCTTTAGCTCAGTGGCTTACCCGCAATCAAACGGCCAGGTTGAAAGGGCCAACCGAAGCATAGTGGAAGGCATCAAGACGAGATTAGGAAGATATGAAAGCAATTGGCTCGAAGAATTGCCTAGTGTTCTATGGGCGATTAGAACAACCGAAAAAACAAGTCACAAGAAAACACCTTATAGCTTGGTATTTGGATCCGAGGCCGTAATCCCTGCTGAAATAGGAGTTGTAACCCAATGAGTTGTCAACATGGATCCCGAAACAAATCAACAAGAGTCCATGTTGAACTTACAACTCCTAGAGGAAGCCCGAGATCAAGCGGCAATACAAGAAGCCAAGTACAAACAGAAGATGGAAGCCTACTACAACAAGAAGGTTAAGAATGAACGATTCAAACCAGGAGATCTAGTCCTCAGAAACAACGAAGCTAGCAAAAAGGAAAATCAAGGGAAGCTGGGCCCAAAATGGGAAGGTCCATATACTATCCTCGAAGCACACAAGGGCGGATCCTACAAGCTAGCAGACTCAGAAGGCAAAAGGCTTCCAAGACATTGGAACGGAAAAACCCTGAGAAAATTCTATGTTTAGACAGAAAAGTTTGGTTTGTATCAAAATGAAAACCTTTTGTAAAAAGCAGGTACTGCTTGAATGAATGAAGTTGATTTATCAAACTTGTCTTTCTATCCTAATATCAGGTTGAGAACCTAGCAAAAAACTCCATGGCAAGGGCCATGTAAGGGGATGAGCTCCCAGGCCATATCGCTCAATAGGTTCAAGGGTTGAATGAACCTATATAAGGGGTGAGTTCCTAAATCAATACAACTCCATGAGACTTATTAAGCCAAAACAATAATGTCTCATAGACAGGTTTGAACAACCTACACCAATCGTTCCTTAAGCCTTAGAAATATAACCAACAAATAGGCTTACGAAATCGAATAAATTACAAAGAAATGATAAAGAGGATAGATACTACGTCTTCTTGTTCATAAACACTAAGGCTAAGTGTCTGCAGCACTGAACCCTTTAAAGTGTAAAAAACATAAAGACAAAGTAAACTCAACAAAGACAAGGCTAAAAAAGAATGACAATTGCCAAAGGAAAAATAAGCAAACCCATCAATAAAACATACAAACCAAACCAGAGACTATCAAGGCTTCAAACCACCAGGGTAATAAGCTTGAAACGTTGAAGGCTTCAACCCAAAAACAGCTAGCCAAAAGGCTTGAAGGGTTAACAGCCTACTGAACAAGCTAAGCAAAGCAAGCATAAAAACATAACACAAGTAACATAATAACCATCATACCATAACAAAGAAAGTCATAAAAGACTCTCAGACAAGAGTTAAAGCAAGTTCTAGTAACCTGCAAGATAAACTATTGTTCAAATGGCCATATATGCCCAACACACCACCAACAGGAACCTTAAGGATTCCTGGAAACCTAATATTGTTTAAAATATTACAGACCATAAAGTGTTTTGCTAAGAAAGCTACGAATAAACATCAGATGGCAGAAGGCTTGGAACCTTCAGCTTTGGACTTCTTGGCTTTCTTAGACTTCTTGGCCTTAGCACCATCATCATCACCAACCGCTGAGGCCTCTAAACCAACATCCTTTGAAGCATCCTGCAGACTCGAGAGAGTATCATCACTATCTCCGGAATAAGATCTCTTCCTTGAAAGGGAGCCCAAAACCTCAGTGCAAACCTTTTCGTTCAGACCTTCAGGTTTCAAATCATGTAAAACAGATAAAGGCTTACCAAAGCAAGAGGAAACCTGATGAACCTAAGGATAGGTTAGCCTTTCCATTTGTTCAACCGAGTTTTTGAACACATCAGGAGCATCGGGGCGAAATAAGGGAGACTTTTCCAGAGCATGCCTAGCTTCACGAAGTTTGTAACCAGCAACGAGACCTTGGTCTTTTCCCAAGTTTAGCAACTTTGTATACACATCACCAAGAGCATAATTAAACTCAGTAGAGTGAAGCAGGTAAGTGACAACCTGTTGAAAGCCCTGCTCAATCAACCACTGGTTATCGCTAGTTGCACGAGATACTGAAGCCTTCAAACTCTCTTTCTCTTCATCAAAGGCTTTCTGGGCAACAGACAAAGCCTCCCTGTTCGCCTTTAGCTTCAACCGATCAGCCTCGAAGCTCTTCTTAAAATCAGTCATTTCAATCTCATGCTGCCTGGACAAGCCTTTAACCTTCTTAGACCAAGCTTCCTCCTTCTCAGCAAAGCTGCCTATATCCTTTCTCATTGACGCCATCGAAGACTTCATCTTATCTTTCTTTTTGGAAAAGTCTTCATACTCTCGCATCCTTTGGCGAAAACGAGCAACCCCCTGAGGAAGCATAGCTGCAAGGTTGCAAGTACTAAGAATCATCCGGGATAGCATCACATCATCATCCATCTCGGAGATAGTCTTGTGAACCGAAGGAGGAGCAATATGACTTAGGGCCTCTTCACAGACAGCAGCATCTTTAAAGCTATCATCAACCTTTACTGACCAGCTTGGCACATAAACTGCATCAGGATTCAACCCTTCAACGTCCATACTCGAAGAACCTTGAACAGGTGTAGCAGCAACCTTTCTGGCTGAATCCTTTTTGCCACGAACAAATAACTTCCCCTCCCTTTCAGAACCCGCCTCAACACCTTGGTCCTCAGACTCTTCAACATCATCACTCAACTCCACCGGTTCAGTAGAGGTGGACTGAGGAGCAGCTTTCAAACGACGAGTAGACCGCCGAGTCGAAGTCTTGGGGGCAAGAGGCTTAGAGAAACCTTTAACATTCGACACACTAACATACCCACCACCTTCAAACCTTTGCTCGGTACCTTTAACCACAACATTTTCATCAGGAACAACAGGAACATCCCCAAAAACCACGTCCAAAGTGTCATCACTTTTGATGAAATCCAAGGCAGACATAACTGCAAACAACAAACAGACAGAACATGAGACAAAAATTTGAAAGATAAAAGAAAGAAGAAAACAAAAATGCATACCCGTGCCATCTCTCATCAGAACTGGATCCCGGTCAGCTTTTTCCAACCCCTAATAAAACCAGCAAATGCTCAGGAAAGGGACGAACCCTCGCAGGGCATTTACGAATAGATTGCAGAAAAGCATCATTTAAATCAGACTCAAGGGGTTCCGGTTCATTGAGAACAGCATCCGGGTGACGCCACACAGTTTAAAACGGAAGAATAGTGTCTGAAACCCAGAAAAAACGATTCTTCCAAGTTCCAAGTGTGGTAACCATAGATGAAATAAGGCCAGAATCAACCTTAGATGCTTCAAAAGTAAACCAATCACCATTCTTGGCCAGTCGGAAAAAGCGACGGAATAACAATAAGGAGGGATCATATCCGAGGGCACGGCACAAAACCTCGAAATGTAAAACCCTAGCCATGCCCTTCGAATGCATCTGACCAAAGGAAACCCGGTAATACTCTAACAAATTCAAAACAAACAGAGAAAACGGGTTGCGAAGGTTTGAAAATTCAAAGTGACGGCAATAAAGGGCGATGAAACCAGTTGGGCATTTATCAATCGAAGCATCACACGCAGGAGCAGTAGGTGTAAACTCAATCCCAATGCCATATTCCTCACAAAACAACTCTACTTCCTCTTGGGTTAACCGGGAAAAGGATCTTGCTAAATCCTTAAGGGCACCTATTTTTGCAAGAAAATTATGAAAAAGTAAAGCAGAGGATAAACAACACTAACCTTGAAAGAAAAAGGAGAGACTTGCAGAAAATACTTGATGCAAAAATGAAACGGCAGTTAAGGAAAATACAAAACAAGTTAATATAGGGGCAAAAACGTAAATAATAACTTCTGCAAAACCGCCACCCTATCTACTGCTATACATCAATCAAATCAACTGTCAATCATTTAAAATTCAAATTCAAATATTAACTGCCTTCAGCCTTTCAACCCGTCAAGCAACGAACCCTTGAAACCTTCAAGCAATAAAACACATGCATAAAAGTCAGAAGTCTTTGAGCATACTACCCAAAAACCTCTGACTTGGGGGGCTGATGACGGGGGTAGCCCAAGATTAAATAAAGTGACTAGATATGCAAATGCTTAAATGGTTAAATGGTTCACTGGTTGAAAAGCTGTAAAATGGGAAAAGCGAGGAGTAAACAGTAATCAATCACATCCAGAGCTCGCTTCACCAACCCACGCCCGCAAAAGCAAAGCAGGTCTGCACAATACACGTTATTACCCAGGGGTCAAAAGCATTCAACCCCAAAAGGGGAAACCCTCCACTGCAAGCATGATTACTAGTCTTGTACATGCCACTTTGGGAGATGTCTTCCCTTATAAAAAGACATCTCATTTACTCCAAAAAACATCCTGATCAGTTGAGATTCTCTCATCTCTGGTCATTCGTGGAGTACTTGCTCACGTCTAAGTCACTCATTCTCACATCCACCACACACATTCTGTTTGCTCTCACTTCTGGATTCGAGTATGTCTCGGAGAAAGAACCTTCAGCAAACAACAATTACAAACTAGTAAACCTCCTTCCACGTCTTGCAAACGTGGGGGGACCCCGCGACCTGCGTTAGGCAAGGTTGAACCCTTCAACCTTTTTGCCTAATCAACTCAGCTACTATCTTTGGTCTCGTGTTTGTAGCATCAACAGTGTCGCCGGTCAACGAAAATGGGGTAAAAGGGTATGTGAAATGTTTGAGAATTGTTGGGGATGCAAGCTTCCACTCGTTTTACTAGCACGGGTGTTAAATTGTTAACTTGATTAAGTAACACTAAAATTACCGTTTAACCCCATTCTTAGTTAATGACTAGACCTGGCAAACGGGTCGGGTTGGTCGGGTCGGGTCATGGGTCAAAACGGGTTCGGGTCAAAATGGGTTCGGGTCAGAACGGGTTTCGGGTCGAAACGAGTTTCGGGTCGGGTTGGTTAAAAATGTTTTTTAAAGAGATTGTACATCAAGGGGTAGTTTTGTTCGGTTCGAAACGGTTCGGATCGAAACGATTCGCGTCGAAACGGTTCGCGTCAAAACGGTTCGCGTCGAAACGGTTCGGGTCGAAACGATTAGGTTCGAAACGGTATTGGTCGAAACGGTATTGGTCGAAAGGGTTCGATTTCAACCCTGAAGCACGATGATTACCTTCCGTGTATACATACTTATCTTTAGCTTATGAATTATATTCTTTTTACAGTAATTTCTCTATGCTCACAAGAGAAGAGATATAGCACACCTGCTATTGAATCAAGATAACTTACGACAGTAATAAATTTTGATTATTATGTGAAGTTGTGAACTACGGTGTATGGGTAAAAGATTAAAGATCCTTAAGTTAATTTAGAGGTAATGCAGTCTTCCATGTAGCAGTAATATTTATATAAGTGTATAACTATATGATAACTCAGAGTTCATCATATAGAAATAACTTTAACACAGTGAAGCATACGTATTTATTTCCAAGTTGATTTGTCAGCTAGTAGGTTTATTATATGTTGTGTCAACTAACTGTCGTGTAGTTGAGCGGCTAATCAGCATGCGATATTCTTTCTAATTATCCGTCCCGAATCGCATTACGATTATGTGATCACTTATACACTTTAAACACACACAATCATTGTCCCTTAATCTGATTTCACTGGTCGAAACGGTACGGGTTGAAATGATTCGCGTCAAAACGGTAGGGTCGAAACGGTTCGCGTGAAAACGGTACGTGTCAAAACAGTACGCGTCGAAACGGTTCGCGTCGAAACAGTACGCGTCGAAACGGTTCGCGTCGAAACGGTTCGATTCGAAACTGTACTGGTCGAAAAGGTACGGGTCAAAACGCTTCGATTAAAAATGGTATTGGTCGAAACGGTACGGGTGGTTCGCGTCGAAATGGTTTGATTCAAAACGCTACTGGTCGAAACAATACGGGTAGAAATGGTACGCGTCGAAACCATTCGCGTCAAAACAGTTCGCGTCGAGACGGTTCACGTCGAAACGGTACGGGTCGAAATGGTACGAGACTCGTCCCGACCCGAACCGACCACGTTCCGATCCAACACCTGCGTCGTGCCAAAACTCGTCTCAGCCCGAAACTCAATTTGAACTGAACCCGTTCCGATCCAAAACCTGTTTCATGTCGTAACCCGACTCGTGCGGATACTTGTGCTGGCTCGAAACCCATTCCGATCCGAAAACTGCCCCGTTTCTTTAAGACACTAACCCACATCGACCCATTTCTTTAATGTTGTCGACCCGTTTTGACCCAAAAATAAAAAGATGGAATTTCAAGTGACCCATTCTGACCCATTTAGTTAAAATATCTTACCCAAACCAACCCATATAATTTTAAAAGCAACCAAAACTAATCCACTTGGAATGCTTTGGGTCAAGATTGCCCCCTCTAGTTAATGTTTAACAGGAAAAAAAAACCATGTTTAGCACTTTTTATATGTTAGGGATTCAGACATCCAAATTCGAGTTGGGGAGAGTCCATGTAATACCCCCCACCTCAAATTACCTCAAGGACGCAAACTGCAATTTACTCTAATTCATCGCATTAGGCCATGATATAATATAAGATTCAAGTATTCAACAATCAGAAATCTTAGCATTTGGTTATTAGAAAATTAACCACCAAAAAGATGAACTTATAGGAACCCCTGCGTGGCTCTATGACTAGCGGGAGTAGCCGAGAATATTGCCCCACGTACGAGACCCCAAGCAAAAAAGAATTCACTGAGATTAATCTACTACCATGATCCTTCAATGGTTTGAATGGTGGCTGGGCCGGTAGTCGACTTTTGATGGATGAGCATTTGGTAGTTGACGGTAAATGTCACACCCCCAAAATACCACATGCGGAAACACCGCAAGGTGTGTGACGTACCAGGATCCAGCCACTAATCACATTGAACTATAATAAGTATTTAGATAAAACATTCCATTCATTCATAATATAGTTTCAAACCATACGTTAAAACCAAAGTAAACATTCAGCGGAAGCATAAGATTATTCGTTGTTCAAGTGTTTCAAAACAATGTGCTAAATCAAGAATAAATATCCAAGAGTTGCGACCCATGACCACTCCAGCACTCCCAGATAGCAAGTTCCAATCCAAGAACCTAAGGACCTGCAAGCATGCAGAAAAGTGTATCAGACAACGCTGGTGAGTTCACAGTTTGTTTTAACCGTTTAATACCAAGTAGTGACTTATGATATGTTACGTTATGTTGATAATAACTCGATACCGCAGACGGCCCTTTTTGCCCTTCTCTAATGCTCTATCAAACATTGGTCATGATTTAAAGTTATTAGTTCACGCCCGTCTTATCCAGGTACGTCGTGAGGGTGCCAAACCTAATAGCACTATCAACTAATAACCCCGTTGCCCTACAAGCAACTAACCTGGTAGTATGATGGGACTTAGGTGATAGAAGTGAGTGTATTATCCAACATCAACGTTTACTGAAAACCTTTACATATTCCCTACAAGAATATGCGTTTGTGAAACCGCCTCACCTCCCCTACAAGGATGTGGGTATTTGAAAGCCGCCTCATATCCCCTACGAGGATATGGGTTTACGAAAATCCGTTAACAAGTTTCATCAGTTTGATTGTCCCCCCACTGGACGCATGCTTGTTTTGAGAGAAGTGAACTCACCTTGGTTTGCTCGGTATGATTAGTTACTTGTTCACACTTAGTTAGTCGAAGCCTATGGTGTTCATGTACACGTAATCAGTTTACATTCACATTGTACATGTATAAGTTTATAATCGTGGTGTGCATTTAAAACAACAGTCACTAAATAGCACATAGCAGCTATTCAAGCCCATGCAAAACCATACTCCACATATATAATTCTCAACAACGCTTAACAGTTAATTGTGCCATCCATAGAAGCCAATCTATATTTCCTCAGTCATCCCTAACATTACTAATAGGTAGTAACATAGTTATTTATTATCATGCATATTCTAAACCATAGTCTGTTGATGGGGTTCCTTCCTATCGACGAAACATCAAGGCTGTTCATTAGTATGTGTGTGACGAAACATGGGCTTGTTCGTCGACTTAGAGGTGACGAAACACTAGGGTGTTTCGTCGACATGATGTGTGACGAAACACTAAGGTGTTTCGTCGACTGGGTCTTTCGCTGCCATACACAGCAGTTTTCCAGATTCATTGCCCTAAACATGACAATTTCTTAACAACGTCCAATCCGACTGCAACAATATCGTGACCCTTAACCCACCAATCATCAAACCTAGCCATGAACTCTATATTCCCAGATCATCATCATGTACGTATTCATATCACATATTCATTTAATATTCATAAACAACAGATAACATATAATACAAACATCAAACAGAAACATCGACTCTGAGCAGTGAACAAGAATGATTACAAATCATAGAGTTATCATCCTGCAAGTTCTAGTCTAACTGATTAGCAATAAAACATCAAAACCCTAATTGTCATAGCATAAGAGTATGGTTTCTAACGAATCCCTATATTCACAATAGATCACGACCATCACAAAACAATCATCAACCAATGCATCGAGCAGATCAAGTCGGGTAATCACATAATAACCGATTGTAAGATGAGACTGGGAATAGCTTCGAGAGGAATGATGATTTCCGTCGAGTGCAAGGGAGAGTCTAGGGTTTCGTTGGTTAATAACTTACGTATACAAATGCGCACACCAGCCAAATATAACCAAATCACCTTTGGGCTTCACTTGGGCCGAAAGCTCATCTCGGCGACGAAACATCAATGGGCGACGAAACTCCATTCTTCGGCGGGTCCATCTTTCGTCGATCCCACATGTACCATCTTCCGTTGAGCACCAATTTCATTATAATATGTAGGATCGTTTTCAGACCCGAACGAGTCGTTCAGAGGAGTTTTAATCTGTTTCAGAGGCGGAAACTAAGAAACAGACTTCAAAACAGCTTGCAAATCACTTTAAACTTTTTTCTGATTGATTTAACACTGATTACATGCAGAAAACAAACCGGCAGCACCTCGGTATCAAAATCACAAACTGTTACAACTTCCTAACTGATTTCGCTTGGAATGACTATATATAGACTACATGATTTCGCTTGAAACAGCTTCAAGCGAAATAACAATTGATGTGATTCCGCTTGAAACTGACACATGTCATTTCAAGTGGAATAAGCCCATTCAAGTGGAATCAGCCTAAATAACACTTAAACCTGCTATTTTCTCGAACAACATGCCCTGATCTAACATATCTAGTACAAGACTCGATACAAGATGAAGTCGACAGATGTATGCACCAACAGACTCCCCCTCAGATGTTGACGAGTCTTAAGTGTCGAGTCTTCGCATCTTCAGTCTTGATCTGTCTTCGGGCTACACTCTTTCAATCAGCACCAACATGCTTCTTTCTTTCGAATGTCTTCAGACTCCCCCTTTTGATGTGCTGGGATTCCTTAAGTTCATCAGCATCATCAGCTTCAGGATCATAATCTGTCTCTCTCAGGTTCAAGATTGTTGCCAGACTCATACTGTGCTCAGAAACGAAATCTAGCTCTCTCCAATCACAAGCTTCTCAGGATTGATTAAAGCAGCTCTTACTCAAACCTGCACAGTCTCTTACACACATAAGTTTCATACTTCTAACAATTTAATATTAAACTATATGCACCAACTCAAACTTTCCTTTTCAAAATAACTAGAATATCTGTGACCACTTGCAGAAGAATATTCAAACATTTTTAGATTTAACCGACTCCTCCTCAAAATGATCATCATCAAACAAACTTTCCCAAACCTGTTCATCTTGTTCAGCACTCGGAATTTTGAAAATCAGCTTTCCAACATCAGTTGTCGAAAATCTTTTTGAATTTTTCAAAATTTATGCTAAAACACACTGAAAATCCTTTTGGATTTTTCATATGAAATGCAATAAAGAAATATTTACAGACAATATTTTTGTGAGTTTGTGTAAGAGGATCATATCAGTTTATGAGACAAATCACCAACACCGTTAAGCTTCATTTCATTTTAAGTTCTAAACCATTCACTTAGATTGTCAGTATACTGATCCACTTAAATTTTCACACAAAGTTCAACTGTTTCGAGATACGATATTTAATGTCTTAAGCACTTAAACTTATCCGCGTATCCCACTACTTGAATATACTCCCGTATCCAGATCCCAATATTCAGTCTTACAGGTGAGTATACCACAGATGATATCTGTAAAGGGGTTAGATGCGAAACCGTGAGAGCTCAGGTCAGAACTTCCGTTCAGCAGAGAGATGACGGCTCAACTTTTGGTGTGTCCCCTTTAGAGGATCTTTTCTTCAACAGCAATGATTATCAATTTTATGTTTAATCATTTTTGCTGAGGGCGGCGCTATATTTCAAGCATTTGCAGAAAGTATTATACGAGGACTAGGTCAGAATTTCCATTTAGTAGAAGTCCCGGGATAATACCCTAGATATTACTGAGCATAAAGACCTAGTATTTCAGAAAGAGGGACCTTTCAAACAAGATTTCAGGAGTTACCCATATATCCAAGAAATGTTACCCACAATATAAGCAAGTTTGAATTTAGGTTTATATCTCGAATACAGTCTACTATATGTGCAAAAACCTACTGACATATCCACAGTGAGATTGTTTATCACATATTTAAATTTCCATTTATTTACCATGTTGTGATAGTCCACTGATGTACTATCATTTCCTCTTTTTACAACAAAACTCGTTTTTTTTATCATGTTTTTGGCTTTTTCAAATTTTCTAATGTTTTTGGATTTTCTGAAATTTCTTACTCCCCCTAAAATGCAAACATATTTAAAGAAATTTGAAAACAAACTATACAGAAAGATGACAACTGATATCGAATTGCTTGAATTCTCCATCCCTTAGGCATAAACAATCAGAACTCCCCCTTTCAACAAACTATTTTCCCATTTAGATTTCAAAACACTTATGTTTGTTTTAATCAAAATGGTTTTTCCGGAAAATAAGTTTTGTTTTATCCACTTGTAGGTTCGTGGTTCATCATCTTGCTTTTTAACCACTTATATGAGGATTACATCAAGTTCAAATTAATGACCTTGAGTAATCACTTTGTCAGAACACACCTCTGTACCACTTGTAAGTAAACACTTGTAAGAAAATCAAGTACAACTTAATGTCCCTGATTTACCACTTGTAGGAATATCACATCTAGACAGATTCATGTTACCAATAAAGATGCTGATTCCTGCTTCACACTTACCAACCTGGAAGCTCCGGCAATTCACACTTAACTTGTAAGATTCAACAATTTTAAGATCTTTCACAAAAAATATTTTAACAAAAATAATGCCGATTCCTAATCCGCGATTACAAACTTGGGATCTCCGGCAAGTCAGTTTTTTCAAGCAAATTAAAGAAAATGTCCACCCAAGCCTGACCAGCCTTGGGTGATTTCAACTCTGATTCAGTCGTGTTATAAGTTGCTTTCTTTGTTGCATAAAAATCTTTAACCCCTTGAACTTTTCTCACAACCATTTTTTCAAAAATTTTCTTCACGTTTCCATTAAACGCTTTCTCGACATCAAATTCTTTCTTCTCCGAATAGAATTGATTCGAGATCTCAACTTTACCAACTTTTGATTTAAAATTCTCAACCTTCAATGGTGGAAAATTATCATCATCCATCAGAGGTACTGAATTTTCCTTTTTTACCTCAACCTGTGGCTCTACTGATTTTGTGGAATCAGATTCATCGCCGACTTTTTCAGATAACTTCTTAACAACCCACATTTGGTTGTCTTTTGCTCTTCTTTTCTAAAAATTTTTCTTAGAACATTCACAAACTTCATAAGTTGATTTTTCAAAAATTTTGAATTTTTCAGTTGGTTGTTCATCTTTCTCAACAACTTTTCCTTTAAGTTTTTCAGAAACTCCCTGTTTTGTCTTTATATTCATCGGACAATTCCATGCAATGTGACCAGCTTCATTGCATTTAAAACAGGTTCGAGTATCTTTTCTGTGAAAAACTCCAGTTCCTTTCCTCTCAGCAAGAAACTCCTAGTTTGATTGTCTCCAGAAAGGTTTCTTCTGTTCTTCCTCAACACTTCCTCCTGAAACAAATTTTGTGTTTGTTTTATTAATTTTGTCATTTTTATAATTTTCAGGTGGAATAAAACCAAAACTTTTCTTTTTGAAATCACCATTATGGTTTGGTTTCTTTTGAAAACCAGAACCAGAATTGTAACCCTTTTTCTTGTTTAATCGTTGTTGAACTCTTGAAGTGTATTTTTTAGGTTTTCCAGTAAGATTTAAATCTTTTATTTCAGAAATATTGATTTCCGTAATTTGGAAACCTTTTTGATCATTTCAAATCTAACACTTCTTATTGGAAACTCTTTGTCAGAATATAATTTGTCAGAATCATTCAAAGTATATGCTACTTCAAATGTTTCATCATTCAAATTCGATTTTGATAACAAAAACTCTTTACTGTAAGCCCGTTTAACCGACGGTTTTCGACTGTTGACTGACGAACTTGAACCTCCAGACTCAGACTTTGACTCAGACTCCTCATCTGTATCCAACACCTGATCGACCACCTTTTTTATTAACTCAGACTCATGATCAGTGTCAGACGATGTGAAAGTGATGTCAATATTTTCTAGTAATTCATCAGTTGTTTCGGATTTTAGCTTTATATTAACTGCCTTTTGGACTTGCTCCTCAGTTGGATAAATTCGATCAATAAGGTAATCAGAACTAGAATAACTTTGTAACAAGCGTCTGATTCTCTCATTCTCAATTTTCTCAGTCTCCAACTCTTGTTTCAGCTTTGCACATTCCTCAATGTAATTATTAATTGCTTGTTTGTTGCTTTGTCATCATTGTAGCATTCATCATCGTCAAAGCATCTTCTCTTTCAGAATTTGACTTTTGAAGACCAATTACTATTCTATTCAATACATCATAAGATTCCTTTACGTAATTGAGATTGAACAGTAATTGTTCCTTCATATTCTCAAGCTCAGCCAATTTCTCGTCTTTTGCTGCACATTCCTTGCAAGATTCTAGACACTTTGAGCAAGGCTTAATGACTTCCACAATCTTTTCTGCTTTACTAATTTTCTTAGACTCAATCACCTTCTCGGTTTCAACAATCTCCTCAGCAACACTTTTAACTTCATCATTTTGAACAGCCTCATCTTCTTGAACAACACTTTCAGACTTCATTTGCTTTTGTTCTTTTGTTGCTCGTCTCTCCTTCAGCTTCTCCAAGCGATCTGCAAAATAAAAATGAAAGCTTTCAGGAGATAAATGATTTTTTGCAATATTAATGTGTCTTTCTTCCTCATCATCACCACTGTCATCAGTTGGTGATTGATCAAAATCTATTGACTTCTCAGAACTGTCATCTGAAGAACTAGAATCAGATGGTGTTTGATCAAACACAGTTGCTCTTTCTGAGCTTTCTTCTGAAATTTGTGGGCTTTCGTCCGATGAAACAGACTTTTCTTCTTCACTTGACACATTAACTCCAACAGCTTTCATCCATTCTGTAAACATATCTGGTTCTTTCACAATTTTAGCAATAAAAGCTTTGAACTCTCCTTTCTCATCCACAAACATATCCCAGTTAAAGCCTTCTAGAAGCCTTTCATCATCTTGATTAATTAGGCATGAGCCACTTGTGGTTCTTGTTGTTGTTGTTGTTGTTGGCCAACTTGTTGATATATGGCTTTCTGGTAGTAATCATCTTTTCCGAACGGATTCTTCGCTTCATTTGCTTCTCTATTCTTGCATTCCCTCTTGAGGTGACCTTTCTCCCTGCATTTAAAACAAGTAACTTTAGATTTAACCTAAGGTAGAAACATGTGCATCAAGAAAATCATTTCTTCCAGTAATCATCTTGAACTTTTCTGCTCTCCACAAGACACTAGCTAGACACCATTTGGTGTCCATGAGCTCCATTTCTTCAGCGTCTATTTGGTCATAATCCTCCTTTGTTAGCATAGGATTCCCGATTCTCATTGCAACCAACCCTTCATATGATTGTAGCACAATTGCAAGTAAAGACATGTGATCTTTTGCAATTTCTTCAGAAAAACTTTGACCCTCTGGAAGATTTAATGCAATATTGCATTGTATCACACAACCACCACTTTTTGTGCTTTGAGAATGGAAGCTTGATGATGAACTTTTGGGATTAACATTTGGGTATGAAGAGAAACCACTGCTGTTGGTAGGGCTTTGTTCAACTTTTTCAGATGAATTTCCAGCACTAAACGCAGTTTGTATTTTCAGACTTTTTTCAACCTCTTGAACACTCCCTTTGTAGTACATTTTCACATCTTGTTGACCACTCGAATTATTCATCCTCGCAATCTTTTGCTGTTCAAGATCTTGACTCTCAATCTTCTCGATGAACTGAGAAATCGTTAGGCCATCATATTCTCCGGTGTTCTTTAAGATCATCAAAAATGTACCCCACTCTTTCTAAGGTAATGCATCAGCAAGTTTGTCTACCCATTCTTCTCTATCTTTGGTTATGCTTAACAACGAAATAGAACGCACTAAATGGCAATATCGTTCAATCAGCTTCTTTGTATCTTCCCTGGCAAACTAGTGAAAAGATCAAATTCTTTCTTAAGAAGTGCCTTTTTACTCTTAATCATCTTCTCACTTCCCTCAAATTTGACTTTAAGAGCATCCCAAATTGATTTTGAAGTTTTGTCATGTTGAAGCAGCACATAGATGTCTTCTTTAATAGCTTGCTGAAGTAAACTGATCATCATTTTTTCAGCTCTGTACATTTCTCATTCTTTGTCATTGAACTCAGAGATTTGTTTTTCAGTTTGCAGTTCAGTACGTGGTAGAACATATCTCTTCAAAATACACTCCCACGATCTTAGATGGTTAGCTTGAACCCAGTTTTCAAACCGATCTTTCCATCCATAATACTCTTCAATGCTCATTAGCTTCGGGGGTTTTTGTGTGGTTCCAGTTTCATTTTCCAAATTCATGTTTTAAAATTCTTCACTCATGATTCGATAACACGTTTTTCAAAAACAACACACTTCAAGCGGAATATGGATTTCAAGCGAGATCACCCTTCAAGCGAAATCACTTCCCAAGCGGAATAACGTGAAATGACAACTTCAAGCGAGATTACTGGTTTCAAGCGGAATAAGAAAGTTCAAGCGGAATCACAGATTGGAGCGAAATCACTTGATTTCGCTTGAAACAATTCAAGCGGAATATCCCACTGAAGCGAAATAAGGAATTTTCAACCGGAATCAGGCAACTTTGGAGCGGAATAACAGATTTCGCTTGAAAATCTCAAGCGGAATAAGGCACTCTCGAGCGGAATCACAGATGTTCGTTCAAGCGGAATATCAACTATGGTCCATTTTTACCTTTTTAAGTCGAATTTTGTCCTGAAACTCTCAAGGATTTGTTAAAATGCAGTTTTACACAATATGTGAAAAATTTAGCCGATTGTATCCGTAAAAACTTGTTGTTTTTGAAAAGAAGATGTAGAAAACAGAAATTTTCAGCTGTATCGGTAAGAACTCCTCTTCTTGAGCTCTGATACCACTTGTAGGATCGTTTTTAGACCCGAACGAGTCGTTCAGAGGAGTTTTAATCTGTTTCAGAGGCGGAAACTAAGAAACAGACTTCGAAACAGCTTGCAAATCACTTTAAACTTGTTTCTGATTGATTTAACACTGATTACATGTAGAAAACAAACCGGCAGCACCTTGGTATCAAAATCACAAACTGTTACAACTTCCTAACTGGTTTCGCTTGGAATGACTATATATAGACTACATGATTTCGCTTGAAACAGCTTCAAGCGAAATAACAATTGATGTGATTCCACTTGAAACTGACACATGTCATTTCAAGCGGAATAAGCCCATTCAAGCAGAATCAGCCTAAGGGCGTCAGCTACAACGTTAGCCTTACCTAGGTGGTACTTGATGGAGCAATCGTAGTCGTTCAAGAGTTCTACCCAGCGGCACTGTCGCATATTCAATTCCTTCTGGTCGAAAATGTGCTGGAGGCTTCTGTGATCGATATAAATAGTGCATTTAGTACCGTACAAGTAATGCCTCCAGATTTTGAGTGCAAACACCACGGCCCCTAACTCTAAGTCGTGAGTCGTGTAATTCTTCTCATAGACCTTCAACTGTCGAGAGGCATAAGCTATAACTTTCTCACGTTGCATCAACACGCAACCGAGACCTTGAATAGAGGCGTCACAATACACTACAAAATCTTCGGTACCCTCAGGTAGTGACAAAATCGGTGCACTGCAAAGCTTTTGCTTTAGAAGCTGGAAAGCATCCTCATGTTTTGTTCCACAGGCATACACGACACCCTTCTGTGTTAGAGCTGTGAGAGGTTGTGCGGTCTTTGAAAAATCCTCAATGAACCTTCGATAGTACCCAGCGAGGCCAAGGAACTGTCGCACCTCCGAAGGATTCTTTGGTGCTGCCCAATTCCTGATTGAGCCAATCTTAGCAGGATCCACGTGTATCCCCTTTTCGTTAACGATGTGGCCGAGGAAGTGTACTTCTCGAATCCAGAAGTTACACTTAGAAAATTTCGCGTAAAGCTGCTCCTTCCTCAGGAGCTCCAAGATAAGACGTAGGTGCCGCTCGTGGTCCTCCTTGCTCTTAGAATAGATCAGAATGCCATCGATGAACACGATGACAAAATCGTCAAGGTATGGTTTGCATACGCTTGTGGTTTGAGGTTTGGAGCCTTTGGGAGGTGGTTTAGAGGCAAGCTTTGTGGGTCTGAATGGTGTGGATTTGGGTTGCCTCACTTGTCTAGTGGGCTTCTTCTTTTCATCTTTAGGATTTTCATCATCCTTTGACCCAGAAGTACCATGTGCATTCAGCTCTATGTAAGCTCTTTTCTCCTGATCCCACCTAGCTTTATCCTTAACCTCTCTATCTCTTTTAACACTTGCTGTTGCTTCTGCAAGTGCATTGGTGGTCTCATCAACTTTCTTGCTACCATCTGGCAAAGGAATGTTTTTGGTCATGTTTTCTTTTTCTGGTTCAATATAGAGGCCATCTTCTATTCCCTTCTTTCCCCACTGCATGATTTTCTCCCCCTTTTTGGCATTATCTGGAGGGGGGTTATCAATAAAGAGTATAGTGGGAGGAGCTTTGCCAGTGGTGTTCAGGATGTGGGCCTTTATAGCCTTGATGTCTGCTTGGGTATCTTTGAACCTGGACTCCATCATGTTTCTCATCTCTTGAACATGTATAGCATGCTGCTGATCAGCCATTTCTCTTTGTTGTTAGAGCAGGGGTTGGAATAGGTTCCACAACTCATTTGCAACAGGTGCAGGTTGTGCAAGTGCTTGAGCTGGAACAGCAGTGGATTATGATTTTTGAACTTTTAACAGTTGTTGCACCATATCCTTTATTTCAGCAACTGATGTCTCAAGATTTTCAATTCTGCCCGTCAATTCCTGATATTTTGAATCATCATCCAAATTAATGGAATCATCTGATTCCCCACCTGGAGTGGTTATATCAATGTGTGATTTAGGAACAGAATTCCAAAAATCATCCATTGATGCCCCTTGTTCTTGGTACTGGGGACTTCTTTCTTCAGCACTTGATAAACCTTTGATGGTACCAGTGGTCAAAATAACTTCACTAGTGGTTATCAGTGGTGTTATAGAAGAAATTGCCTTCTAGGGAGTCTGATTGATGAAACAACTGGCCAAATGTAGATCTGTTGATCCAACATTTGTAGTTGCTGCTCCACTTGAACTACTGACGGGAGTTACTTGTAACTCCTGCAGTGTAACCTCCTCAGTTGTTGCTGGGATAGCAGAGGTATAAATGTCACAACCCCCGATCCCTAATTCCCGGGAAGGGGCGGCCGTGAGCCAGTTTCGGTGGTATCACGTTTATTTATCCAATTTGGCAGGGGAAATTTTCATCAGGACCGTAGTTAGGAAATATTTAATCAGAGTAAACCACCTCGTTTAATAATATTAAACATATGGGTAAAACCCAAGTTTTCAATACACACGTTTCATAGGAATAAATCCTATTTGTTTATTAAAAACATCTCTTTTATTCTTAGGTAACTTTATTGCCACTTTTCCAAGCCTTCAGTGCTGTCCAGCTGGCTTCTACTTGGCTTTCACATTTTGTTACCTGAAACGCGTTTTAAAAACATTTTTGTCAGTGGGAAATACTGGTGAGTGAATCCCAGTTTAATCAAGTTTAAGTAAAAAGTCACAGTGAACAGTATTGAGGGCGATCCCGCAATTACATTTGTTTCCAAGTTATATCAATTATCACCCGTTGGTACTGTCGAACCCGACTTGTGGAAATGTTACTCCTTAACCAGGTTGTAACAAATTTTGTATACAAAACCCCAACATACCCACGATAATTGTATTCTTACAAATACTCAATAACTGTCATTCGCATGGAAAGGTATTTAAGGTTTTGTAAAAACTGTTAACAAAAAGGAGATTACTCACATTGCTGTCTTAGGTTATTCTTTAGGGTTTCCTGGTGAATATCTATAACTTACACAAATGCACGTGTGTTAGTATAATAACCCATTTTAACATTAGTAATACCCTCCCCGAGACGGCATTCCAACGACTACGTCGGGCAGAACCACGACAGCCGTTACGGAACCCTAGATCAATCGGGCAGCGTATCTAATACGTCTCCAAGGGTTATAATACTTACATCGTAGCAGAACCTCGCTATTTTAGGGGGTATAATGCCCGGGTATAATGACGCCACTACAGAAAATTTGAGAAAGAAAGAAAGAAATGAGCGAGACGGACTGAAGGCTGATGGCCTCTATTTATAGGGCTGTAATCGCGTCTTCACGCGGCCCGCGTTAATTAAGGCTAGGCCTTACGCGGCCCGCGTCAATGTGGGTCAACGGCGTAGCTTGGCCTGGTCACCACTAGGCTTGACACGATGTTGACATGTGTCAGCTCCGGGTCGTGCCACAATTCAGGACACTCGCGGCCCGCATGAACTTAGGCTACCTTATACGCGGCCCGCATGAACTTAGTATTTGCGCGGAGTCCGGTTACATCCTAATGCGGCCCGCGTTAAGTTGAGGTGAGGTCTATGCGGCCCGCCTCAACTTAATAATTATTGTTTTTAATTTATTTTATATGTTATATTGTGTTTTGGGCTCGGTTTTCACATATGGGGTGCATATGAAGACATATTGCTGCATTTCAAGATATATTAGGGTGTCAGAACTATTATGAGGGTGTCGGTTTTACCGAGGGTTGTTATATCCTCCCCACCTTGTTTTAGAGCTCGTCCTCGAGATCTACTGGAACAAGTGTGGATATTTCTTTTGCATTTCTGATTCAAGCTCCCATGTGTATTCAGGTCCTCTTTTGGAGTCCCACTTCACTTTGACCAGAACTAATCTCTTATGCTTGAGATTCTTAATTTTCCTATCTTCAATCTGTAGAGGCCTCTCTACGAATTTGAGTTGTTCATTTACCTCTATATCCTTGAGAGGTACTACGAGTGATTCATCAGCTAGGCACTTTTTGAGATTAGATACATGAAATACATCATGTATTCCTGCCATTTCCTCTGGCAGTTGTAGCTGATAGGCTACAGGTCCTATTCTTTTAATGATCTTAAAAGGTCCAATATACCTGGGACTAAGCTTTCCTCTTTTGATGAATCTTACTACTCCTTTCCAAGGAGAGACTCTTAATAATACTCTATCTCCTACTTGAAATTCTAAGGGTTTGCGTTTGTTATCAGCGTAGCTTTTCTGACGATCACGTGCTGCCTTTAGTCGTTCCTTGATTTGAATGATTTTGTCAGTTGTTTCTTGTACTATCTCGGGTCCAGATAATTGTTTTTCCCCAATTTCTGCCCAACAGACTGGGGTTCTGCACTTTCGTCCATAAAGTGCTTCGAATGGTGCAACATTGATACTTGTGTGATAACTATTATTATAAGAAAATTCTATCAAAGGTAAGTGTTCGTCCCAATTACCTCCGAAATCGATTACACAGGCTCTAAGCATGTCTTCCATCGTCTGGATTGTCCTTTCACTTTGCCCGTCTGTTTGAGGATGATAAGCTGTGCTTAAGTTCAACTTAGTTCCCATTGCTTTTTGGAAACTTGACCAAAAATGAGAGGTAAAACGGCTATCCCTATCAGAAACAATTGATAAAGGAATGCCATGTAAAGAAACGATTTCATTTACATATAATTTGGCTAATTGTTCCATATTAAAGGTTTCCTTTATTGGTAAGAAATGAGCTGACTTGGTTAGCCTATCTACAATCACCCAGATTGTATCATTACCTTTTCTTGTTTTGGGTAATTTGGTAACAAAATCCATTGTTATCAATTCCCATTTCCAAACTGGTATTTCTAATTGTTGTAACAAACCTGAGGGTTTCTGATGTTCAGCTTTAACTTGTGAGCAAGTTAAACATTTAGAAACATAAGCTGCTATGTCCTTTTTCATTCCTATCCACCAGAAATTTTTCCTTAAATCCTGGTACATTTTACCATTTCCTGGATGCATCGTATATTTAGACTTATGAGCTTCTTCTAATATACGGTGAAGTAAATTTCCCAATTTAGGTATCCACATTCTCTTTTTATGGAACCTCCAAATTCCATCTGTTCCTTGTTCTAATTCCTTAATCATTCCTTTTAATTTTTCAGTATCCTCCTTGATTACTGTTTCTTGTGCTTTTCTAATCTGATCATTTAAATCTACTTGAAGGTTTAATTTAAGAGAACGTACCCTTTTTGGCTTTTCATGATACTTTCGACTTAAAGCATCAGCCACCACATTGGCTTTTCCTGCATGATACTGGATATCACAATCATAATCACTAAGTAACTCCATCCAGCGTCTTTATCTCATATTTAACTCTTTTTGCCCAAAAACATACCTTAAGCTCTTATGATCTGTGAATATGGTAAACTTACTACCATAAAGATAATGTCTCCAAATTTTAAGGGCAAAAATTATAGCTCCTAATTCGAAATCATGGGTTGAATAATTTTCTTCATGACTCTTAAGCTGTCTAGAGGCATAAGCTATAACCTTTTGACGTTGCATTAATACACATCCATATCCTAACTTTGAAGCCTCACAACAGACTACAAAGTCTTCAGTTCCTTCTGGTAACGCCAGTATGGGTGTATGGGTTAATCTTTGCTTAAGGATTCTAAAAGCTTCTTCTCGTTTTGGTCCCCATTCAAACTTAACAGATTTACAGGTTAAGTTGGTTAAAGGAATGGCTATTCTAGAAAAATCTCGGATAAATCTTCTATAATAACCGGCCAATCCTAAGAAACTTCTAACCTCAGTTGGTGACTCTGGGGTTTTCCATTTGGTAATTGCCTCGATCTTTGTTGGATCTACATGAATTCCTTCATGGTTAACTAAATGTCCGAGGAATTGCACCTGTTCTAACCAAAATTCGCACTTTGAGAACTTAGCATAAAGCTTCTCTTTTCTCAATAAACTTAAAAGTAAGTGCAAGTGCTTTGCATGCTCTTCTTTACTTTTAGAGTAAATTAGAATATCATCTATGAAGACAATTATGAATTTATCCAAATATGGCTTACATATTCGGTTCATCATGTCCATAAATGCGGCTGGGGCATTGGTTAAACCAAATGGCATGACAGTAAATTCATAATGACCATACCTTGTTCTGAATGCGGTTTTAGGAATGTCCTCTTCCTGTACCTTTATTTGATGATATCCTGATCTTAAATCGATTTTAGAGAAAAATCGAGCTCCCTGAAGTTGATCAAACAAATCATCGATCCTCGGTAATGGATATCGGTTCTTAATCGTGACTTTGTTCAATTCACGATAGTCAATGCACATACGCATTGATCAGTCCTTCTTTTTAACGAATAAAATCGGTGCTCCCCATGGTGATGAGCTTGGCTGTATAAATCCTTTCTCCAACAATTCATCCAGCTGGTTCTTCAGTTCTTGCATTTCCGCGGGTGCCAAACAATAAGGTGCTTTGGCAATTGGTGCTGTCCCTTGTAGCAGGTGAATTCTGAATTCAACTTCCCTGTCGGATGGTAGTCCTGGCAACTCTTCTGGAAAGACATCTGAAAACTGGGACACTACTGGAATGTCTTTTAATTCTTTTCCTTTAGTGTTAGTGATTATAGAAATCAAATACACTATAGATCCTTTCCTTATATAACTTGCAGTTTTCATCACAGAGATGAATTTAGTGGATCTAGATGGTTTATCTCCTTTAACTGTGATCTTTTCACCTCTTGGTGATTTTATTTGAATTGACTTTTGATCACATAAGATATTGGCTTTATTCGCTATTAACCAATCCATTCCTAATACGACATCAAATCCTACCAGATTCATTGGGTAAAGGTTTGCAATAAACTTTTGATTAAAAATTTCTATTCTTGCTCCTTGCAAGATTTCAGAAATCTTAACGGTTTCTCCATTTGCTGTCTCTACTAAACATTCTTGTGGTAGTTTAGTTAATGATTGATTTAGGAGTTTGCAAAATGAACTATTAATAAAACTTTGGTTGGCACCAGAGTCAAATAATACTTTAGCAAAAATATCATTAACTAAAAACGTACCAGCAATAACGTCCGGAATTATCCTAGCTTCATCTGCAGTTAGAACGAATGCTCTAGCATTTTTAGGATTCTTGTTGTTTGCAGCTGGAGCCAATTTTGGACAGTTTGTCTTAATATGACCTTTTTCTCCACAGTTGTAGCACATTCCATTACTGGCTTTTCTCCTGCAATTTTCTTCCTTGTGTCCTGGGGCCTTACAGTAATTGCAGTAAGTAGAGCATTTTCCAGAATGCTTCTTCTTGCAGTTCCTGCAATATGGTGCAGAGGTAGAACCTATATTTCTACGGTTGGAATTCCCAGAACAGAATTCTTGAGTAAGCCTTTGAGTTAGGTTTCTCTTCTGGTCTTCTTCTCTAGTTCTCACTAGTTCATCAGTCAAGGTATTGGCTAGTTCTACAGCTTCCTCTCTGGTTTGGGGTCTAGCTGCCTTGACTACATGTCTAATCTCTCCAATTAATCCCCAGATGTAACGGGAGATTAATACCAGTTCAGGTGATGCAAGGGTAGGTACTATTCTAGCATATTCAAAGAATGTGGTAGTGTAACCCTTACTATCTACCCCGGTCATTCTAAGATTCAGAAACTTATTTGCTATTTGTTCCTTTTCATTGGGAGGGCAGAATTTCCTTTCCACCATATTTTTGAATTCCTCCCATTCCATGCTATAAATTCTATCACTTCCTCTTGACTGGAGGATAGTGTTCCACCATTCTAAGGCTGCGTTTTTAAACAGATTTGAAGCAAACATTATCTTATCTTCTTCAGCACATTTGCTTATTTTTAGAACAGCCTCAGTTTTCTCTATCCAGCGTAGGGCTGCAATGGGTTCTTCATTGCCCGAGAATTCTATTGGCTTACAGGACCAGAATTCTTTGTAAGAACAACCATATGGCATGGTTCTTCTTCTTTTGGGAATGGGCGCTTGAAGTACGGGTCCATTGTTCACGCTGTTTTCCAGTTCACTGGGTCGTTTACTGCTATGCTTACTTTTATTATTCTCTTCTTGGACTGTTTGAATAATAAATGGCATTGCATTTATAATTCCTTGTGCCACTATATGTTGAACGGCACTATTATCCATTTGGTTTCCATTGTTGTTTGGATTCTCATTAACCACGTTATTGTTACTCTAGTTATCGTTATTCAGATTATCTTGATTTCCTTCATCGGCCATCTGAATTTTAAACATTTACCAAATATTAATATCACAATTAATATTTGAATATAGCCAATCACATGACACACACTTTTAACCAAAAGCGTCGAGCATTGCGACTTTTACTCTATTTATATAGTATGCATCATTACACACTAGTACTGAAATTTAAAGTACAATACCGACTGAAATGTAAAGCTACAATATTAATAGTAGGCATCCGTAGTGTTTTTTTTATACACACATATATTATTATATTATATTATTATTACTACCGTTCCTGTCATCACATTCACTGATATGGATTCATCCAAAAATCCATATTACGCTCATCGTATTTCCATACGAGGCGTTCTCCCACCTGTCGCATTCTCTCACTGCTTTCTAAAATTTCCTCCCCAAAAGTCCTAAGTTCTTGGACATTTTCTGCACTCATTGGGTGGGCAGGTTCTAGGATTGGGTTTGGAAACTGGGGTACGGGTTCCTGATACGGAGGCATAGGAGCCTGGTACGGGTATGGATTCTCTAAAATTTCCCTAACATATGCATCACTAATGTTGTAGGGATCTTGAGGATCTAACCCTGGGTAAGCTCCTAAGTTGGGCATTGGCACATTTTCCTGTATTGGGTTTTGTTGCACGTAGTCCCTAACATCGTCCCACCAGGGGTCGTAGTTGTTTGGGTCTAGGGGATCTGGTGCAGGTACCCTAGGTATCTCTTCCGGGTTGTAATCAGGCATTTCTATCTGGTTTTCTACTTCCATGGGTTGGTCAGGATTTTGTGGTTGGGGTGCTAGCATTTGTTCCAGGTTTGGGTCAGCAGCAGTGGTTGCTAAAATATGGATATTAGCGATACCCCTATTGAGCATATCCTGATTATAAGCATCAGTCTCTCTTTTTGCTGCGGCTAACACTCGCTGTTCCTGCAACTTTTTCATTCTTTTCCTACGCTCGTGAGCTCCCCTACTGAACCATCCCCTCTTTTTCTGAGGAAATGGCTCTTCAGATTGAGCCTTAAACACAAAGATTCCTTCTTCTGTGTCAGCAGAATACCCCGAGAGGGCAGGCTGAGAAGAGGAGGTGCCTTCCTCCTAGGCGAACCAGACAGTTGACGATAGGCGTCAGAAGGTCCTTGGTCGCTCATACTGTAAACTAACGAATAGTCAGATAATACATAGCAAGAAATACAATTATACACGTATTTCCATAATTTATTTCCTAACACTTTGAATTTTGATGTCAGCAGAACACTTCTGTGGCTGAATCAGTGGCATAGCTCTGATACCACCTTCTGTCACAACCCCCGATCCCTAATTCCCGGGAACGGGCGGCCGTGAGCCAGTTTCGGTGGTATCACGTTTATTTATCCAATTTGGCAGCGGAAATTTTCATCAGGACCGTAGTTAGGAAATATTTAATCAGAGTAAACCACCTCGTTTAATAGTATTAAACATATGGGTAAAACCCAAGTTTTCAATACACACGTTTCATAGGAATAAATCCTATTTGTTTATTAAAAACATCTCTTTTATTCTTAGGTAACTTTATTGCCATTTTTCCAAGCCTTCAGTGCTGTCCAGTTGGCTTCTACTTGGCTTTCACATTTTGTTACCTGAAACGCGTTTTAAAAACATTTTTGTCAGTGGGAAATACTGGTGAGTGAATCCCAGTTTAATCAAGTTTAAGTAAAAAGTCACAGTGAACAGTATTGAGGGCGATCCCGCAATTACATTTGTTTCCAAGTTATATCAATTATCACCCGTTGGTACTGTCGAACCCGACTTGTGGAAATGTTACTCCTTAACCAGGTTGTAACAAATTTTGTATACAAAACCCCAACATACCCACGATAATTGTATTCTTACAAATACTCAATAACTGTCATTCGCATGGAAAGGTATTTAAGGTTTTGTAAAAACTGTTAACAAAAAGGAGATTACTCACATTGCTGTCTTAGGTTATTCTTTAGGGTTTCCTGGTGAATATCTATAATTTACACAAATGCACGTGTGTTAGTATAATAACCCATTTTAACATTAGTAATACCCTCCCGGAGACGGCATTCCAACGACTACGTCGGGCAGAACCACGACAGCCGTTACGGAACCCTAGATCAATCGGGCAGCGTATCTAATACGTCTCCAAGGGTTATAATACTTACATCGTAGCAGAACCTCGCTATTTTAGGGGGTATAATGCCCGGGTATAATGACGCCACTATAGAAAATTTGAGAAAGAAAGAAAGAAATGAGCGAGACGGACTGAAGGCTGATGGCCTCTATTTATAGGGCTGTAATCGCGTCTTCACGCGGCCCGCGTTAAGTAAGGCTAGGCCTTACGTGGCCCACGTCAATGTGGGTCAACCGCATAGCTTGGCCTGGTCACCACTAGGCTTGACACGATGTTGACACGTGTCAGCTCCGGGTCGTGCCACAATTCAGGACACTCGCGGCCCGCATGAACTTAGGCTATCTTATACGCGGCCCGCATGAACTTAGTATTTGCGCGGAGTCCGGTTACATCCTAATGCGGCCCGCGTTAAGTTGAGGTGAGGTCTATGCGGCCCGCCTCAACTTAATAATTATTGTTTTTAATTTATTTTATATGTTATATTGTGTTTTGGGCTCGGTTTTCACATATGGGGTGCATATAAAGACATATTGCTACATTTCAAGATATATTAGGGTGTCAGAACTATTATGAGGGTGTCGGTTTTACCGAGGGTTGTTATAATAAACCTGACCCTTTTGTGAGGATGCAGGAGGAGTTTGAGGCAATGATGGAGATCTTTCTACCAACTGTTGTGAGGAAGTAGCAGCAGTGGTTTGTGGTGACGTTTGTGTTGTCACTGGCAGTGGCTCTGGGATCTCATCTTCCAGAGTTGCCTTTGCTTTGGGTTTGGTGGGCTTTTTGTATGATTTCTTTTTGGTCTTTTTGGTGATGACAAGTGTGGGTTTCAAAGCAGTGGTTGTGCTGCTAAGATCACCTGGAGCAGTGGGCTCAACAGTAGATGCCTGAGGAGCAGTGGTGGCTGCTAAATTCTGCTCAGGCACCTCTGCTTTTGTTTTTGTAGGTGCCATCATTCTAGTGAATGTTTCAGTTGTTAAACCACTTATTTTAAAAGGAGCACCTTGTTTGAGTAAATTTTCATTTTCTTTTCCAAATTTTTCTTTGAAATAGTAGCTTAGAAACCTTGGAAAGAGTAAAAATGATTTGCTATCAACATTCTTTACCAAATCATTAAAGATCTCCTGGGAATAGTTATAATTTTCATTATGTAAAATGGCATAACCCAGACTTTGGATCTTTAGTGGTATTTCATTAAAAGCAGTTGTTTTATTTGAGACACACATCAAAAGAGTGTGAAATAAAAACCTAGTTACATAAGGGAAGAACCCTTTTTGTAAGGTATCCTATTTTATTTGATCTGCATATCCCCTTTTCCAGAAAATCAGTTTTCAACTCGCTTTTAAGAAAAGAAATTTTACCTTGCTGATCATCGAGTTTAAAGACTTATGAGATGGATTGTGGAGTAATTTGAGTCGCTTTACCCTGTATGGAAGAGTTGATGGCAATGACCGTCTCGCCTTGTTTTTCAAGGATAGCATTTTTCCAAAACTCTCTCTGGGTTTGTTGATAAATTGGATCATCTGCTGTTAGCAAAGTTTTATACTTTGATGCAGTCATGATGTTGATGATGGAGTCGAAGGTGTGATTTTTGGAGGGTTTTGTGAGTAGACCTAAGTAATTGTGAGGTGCTTTGTATGGAATTTCGATGGGTTCAGTGGCCATTTGAGTGGCCTCTTTGGAAGATGATGATGATTTTGATTTTGATTTCGATTTCATCATTTCTACGAAGAAGAACGAAGAATGATTTGAGATGGAAAGTAGGAAACTGCTTTGAGAAGAGAATTTTTAGAATTCAATTCGACAGTGTAAAACCCTGTTTGGGTGTTTTGATCAGGGTTTTATTTAGGGAAAAAGTGAGTGCTGACGTGGCAGCACTTATAATGATCTGATGGCTAAAAACTGACCATGTGGCAACCTCTGTTGAAAAGATGAAATATGGAGGACAGTTGTTTTAGGGAAACCACTGATAAAGCAAATATCAGTGGTTGCAACGGTCAAAGTGAAGACAATGGGTGATTTTTACTATCAGTGGATAGCATATCAGTGGTTGAAACACTGCTTTTGGACAACAGCGATTACCAGAAATAATGAAGGAACAGGGGTTGACTTTCAACAGTGGACAGTATTTAGAAAGCAGATGTTTAAACAAAACAGTGGTTAGGGGTAAGGTAATGGTAATGATTTGGAAGGCTAGTATGTCAGCAACTGTTAGTGCATCAGTGGATAAGCTTTTTGACAATTATTTTTAGCATCTGCTGTTCTGATGAGAGGAATGAATTTATCTTGTGAAATCACAATATCATCTCTAACATCTGTTGATGTTGATTCTGAAATGTCTGCTAGATTGCTATTCTCAACAAATTACATTTTAGATGCAAATTGTCAAGTTCAATATGTCAGCAGCTCTTATGAGAATTTGCTTTCAAGGTTTTGCCACATGTCAATTACACATTTTGAAGCTTTTACAAATTCCTGACAGTGGTTTAGTACCCCAGATGATGAAAACTTTTTACTATGGCTACTCATTTTTGTTATAATATTTGAATTAAAACATGAGTGCCCAAGTATTTTTAAGACCAGTTTAACAATCAATCTTTGATCAGTGTTCAAAGCAAACCTGAGTTAGACATGACCTTGACATTTGTATCATATCCTTTTGATCCATTTATAAGGATAATTTCACCAAAAAAAATGATGGCTCAACATCCTGACAGGAGTTTGAAACTTTTGCCAACAAAAACAAGCAAAAGTACAAAGTATATCATTCTTAAAAAATAAAGAATGATATATCCAGTTTATTTGAGAAAACCCTTTTTTTAAAAAAAATGTTTAAGGTTTATCTAAAAACAGCATCAAAAGAATCTGGTAAATTTCCCAATAAAACACTCCATCACATCATTCTCAAGTTTTATGAAAAATGGTCAGTGGTTTGAAATACATTGTATTAACCACTGTTTGGGACCTTTTTCTTGTTGATTGATTGACAACAAAAATGAGGACACATGTTCACATGAGTTTTTGAAAACCCTGTTATAGACTTTGTTACCATGTGATGATTCTGAAAATTTGTCTAGTCCTCTTGTTAGTTTATTCACTGGGAATACTATTGTTACCTGAACCTTTTCATGAATCAATGAATGCACACAGTTGCTTAATGACCATTGTTACCCCAATTTTTAACTCTTAAGTGTTTTATATTTATACTCTTTTCTTCTAACTTCAAAAGTTTTGAGATAAACACACTTTTGAGTTTTTGTGATTTTCCTTCTTCCCTTTTTACCCTTCCCATTTATAAGCAATGAAATACTTACTGGGAGGTCTTTATTGAGAGAATACTTAATCCAGAATCATTTTGCAGTAATGTTTTGAGAGATCTGGCCACATTTGTACACGTTCCATTATCAAATCTCACATTACATATGATTCAGACTATTTTGACCCCTGATTTTCTTAATGTATTTTTAACAAGGTTGATTTGGTCCTTTTGAGGATTCTCAACCTGTTTTTCAACGCATAAGATCTAATGACTAAAGTTTTAATTTCCCTCTTTTTACGTTAGCAAAAACTCTAATGTTTTTATGAACATAGGTTTTTGTTAATCTGAGGTTCATACTTTAGCATCAAACATGATGAAACCATCACAAATTTCATAACAACAGTTGAAATCAATTTTGAAAAGAAATGATTATACCATAGTTACCAGACATGTTTTCGGATCTGAAAACTATGGGTGACTTGTGCATGACATCACTTGTTGTGTGAAATTTGTGTATCTTATGACATCTTGGTTGTTTTACAGAGTATTTGAATAGCGATTTTGAACGTAATTACTCGTTACTCTGTTTTTCAACTGAATACAATCAACCTTAGTATCAATGAATGTTGAGCTGAACTGTTATGTCACATTGATTGTTAGATCGAATTTGACTGTCCTAGCTCTAATACCAATTGTTAGGATCAGAGGCTCTAATGATTGTGCTTGTTTGTATAATTTGAACAAATCAATAGAAATGAACAGAGTTTAAGTGCAGCGGAAATGAACAACAAGCTTTGTAGACACAATCAAGGAGAGAGACAGTTTTGATAAACATTTTCTTTTCATTAAGTCGAAAGGTTTACAATACAAATCAAAAGATTACAAGCATGCTTACAAACTAAACTCCCCCTCAGCCTGATACTCCATGGTTGGTTGCACAAGATGAAAGGATTGAATTGAGGAGAAGAACTCACTCAAAACGATCAAATGTAACAGTACAGGGTATTGCTCCATTTATAGACAAACCAAATTACTGAGGCATCTCAGCTGACGTCACCATGAAAACGATCAAATCTTAACAACTGACTTTATACAGAATAGGTGACATACTAAACTACTGCTTTCCCTTTACATCAGTGCTTTCCTCAAGGTTGATCAGTCCTTGAGTGGGCAGTGCTTTGTCATCAATAGATTGATCCAGCAGTGTTTGCTTCTTAGCAGTCTTCAGGGCTTCATCAGTAGTTTGAAGAACAGCAGCTGTTGTATACGGACAGTGGATAGAGGACCATCAGATGTTATAATCACTTTCAAGGGAGAAGTCTAGTGTAAACAGCTGCTTATTATGAATCCACTGAAGTGAACCAGTTTTGGCTTTCATTATCTGTTCCTCTGGTAGGGTTCAATCCCAACAACTGGCCATTTCAAGCGAAATTACAATGTCTAATTTCGCTTGAAATGGTCAATGCCACTTTCATGCTAATACACATTTGCACACAAACCCTAGTTTCTAACCGGCTGAGCACTGGTTTATCCTATCTAGACATAAGACTCGATAAAGACGAAGTTAACAGACATTAGTGCACCAACAGACTCCCCTTGGATGTTGACGAAGTCTTCGGCTTCGAGTCTTTAGTCTTGATCTCTTTCCAGTTTGTTTGACGATGTATGCTTCCTTCAAATCTTCTATTCTTGTATCAACAGCTAGCATGAATCACAGAATCTAAATCTTTAACAAACTTCAAACTCCCCCTTGAATGTAGATCCAGGAACTATATCTGACTTTTAAGTCTTCAGACTCCCCCTTTCAGTTAGCTGGGATTTTGCATTGCTGTTTTCTCAATAACAAACCTGTTACCTACACAATCTCTACCTAAATATAAGATTTATGATTATAATAGTTTCCGTCCAAACTTACCTTTTGACACCATTTGTTGATTTTGTCAGAATTTAGAAATCCACTTAAGTATCCAGGTCCAAATTAATGACCCTGAGAACTTAATTTGTCTACCAAGTCCAACTTAATGACCTTGGTTGACCAGAGATAAAACACACTGACATTTTATACAAACTAGTTCAAACAGTTTTCTGAAATTTACAAGTTTCAAATTAATGAACTTGTTTTGACTTTTCAATTTCTCAAGTTTAACATGATAAGCTCCAAACTCATCTTCCAGCTGAGAAACTTCCTGCATCTGCTTTTCTTTGCGAATCTGAAGATGAGCTTTCCACTTTGGTTTATCGGAAAATAAAGCAGAAATGTAAAATCTTTTTGGATTTTATTAAAGTTTCTAAACTAGAATGCTAAACAGAAATAAAATGAAGTAAATGTGAACTATTTACAAACATATTTTTGGTAAGCGTGTTAGGGAATCATATCAGTTGTCGACAAGCTACAAGTACCGTTAAGCTTTGATTTCATACTCAGAATTAAACAATTCGCTTAAATTGTCGATATACTGATCCACTTAAATTCTCACACAAATTTCAATCTGTCCAGGATACGAATTAGGTGAATTAAGAACTTAAAATCATTCATGTGCCCACCTCTTGAATATACTCCTGTATCCAGAACCCAATATTCAGTCTTACAGGTGAATATACCACAGATGATATCTGTAAGGGGTTAAATTGCGAGGGCCGTGAGAGCTCAGGCTATTGCTTCCGCAAAATTAGAGTGATGACGGCTTCGACTTTAGGTGTGTCCCCTTTAGAGGATCTTTTCTTCAACAGCACATGATTAGCATTTTTCAATGTTTCATCATTTTTTATGCTGAGGCCGGTGCTATATTTCAAGCAAGCAGAAAGTATTATACGGGGACTAGGCCATTGCTTCCGCAAAATCAGAAGTCCCGGGATAATACCCCAGATATCACTGAGTATAAAGACCTAGTATCTCAGAAAGAGGGATCTTTCAAACAAGATTTCAGGGGTTACCTATATATCCAAGTAGTGTTCCCCACGAAATAAGCAAGTAAAGATTTTAGGTTTATATCCCGAACAAACCTACTAAATGTGTAAAAACCTATCGGCACATCATCAGCGAGACTGCTTAAGACTTTTAAACTTTACATATCTTTAGCATACTGTAACTGTCAAGCCAATGTACTATCATTTTCCCTTTTTACACAAGCTCTTTTTCAGTTTTCTATTGTTTTTGGATTTTGAAATATCTCATGTTTTTGGATTTTTGAATTTTTTACTGTTTTTGTATTTTCTGAAAATATTACCCGATAACCCCCCTAAATACCAAAACAAGTAAAATATCGACAAACCATTGCAGATTGCTTTTCAACATCATCAACAATGTCTCCTTCATCAACGCCAAGAATCTTTTCCAACACCGATAAAAGCTTCATACCGTTCAATTTTAAAAGATATTGAAAACGAGTTTTATCAAACGCTTTGGTATGTAAATCAGCTTTTTGCTCGTCAGTGTGGATTTTCTCAATTCGTATCAACTTCTTCTCGAAACAATCTCGAATGAAGTGATGACGAATTTCAATGTGTTTGGTTTTAGCATGATGAACAGGATTTTTAGTAATATTTATCGCTGCCTCATTATCAACAAAGATAGGGGTGTTAAGAAATTGCAAACCGTAGTCTCGCATCTGTTGCTGGATCCACAAGATCTGAGAGCAGCAACTGCTAGCAGATACATATTCAGCTTCACATGTGGATAAAGCTATAGAGGTCTGCTTCTTGCATTGCCAGGTAACCAATCGTGGTCCGAAAAACTGGCACCCCGCTGTTGTTGATTTAGCGTTAATTTGCAGCATCCGAAATCAGAATCAGAATACCCTTCAAGCGTAAAATCGCCTTCTCTCGGATACCACAACCCCAATGATGGAGTTCCTTTCAGGTAGCATAATATCCGTTTCACAATCACCATATGCGAAGCTCTGGGGTTTGACTGAAACCGCGATGCGAGGCAGGTTGGATACATAATATCGGGTCTTGAAGCTATCAAATACATCAGCGATCCGATCATGGAATGATACAACGTTTCATCTACCTTCACTCCGGTGAGATCAGGGTTTATCCCATGGTTCGTCGCTAATGGGGTGGAAGCTGGAGTAGATCCTGACATCCCAAATTTCTCCAAGATGTCATGAACGTACTTCGTTTGATGTATGAATATTCCTTTGGGTAGTTGATCAACCTGAAGTCCCAAGAAGAATTTCATCTCACCCATCGATGACATTTCAAATTTCTGCTTCATAACTCATTCAAAATCTTAGCACAGATTTTCATTTGTAGACCTAAATATGATGTCGTCCACGTATATTTGAACTATCAGAAGATGTCCGTCGACTTCTTTGGTGAAGAGAGTGGCATCCACTTTTCCTCGGATGAAGCTGTTGGTTAGCAGGTGTTGAGACAAAGTCTCGTACCAAGCTCTCGGGGCCTGGTGTAAACCATACAGCGCTTTATCTAGTAAATAAACCTTGTCTTTGTGGATTGGATCGGTGAAGCCCGGTGGCTGTCAGACATATACCTCCTCTTTTACCTTCCCATAGAGAAAAGCCGATTTAACATCTAGCTGATAAACTTTAAAGCTTTTCCAAGATGCAAATGCTAGGAAGATTCTGATCGCTTCAAGTCTAGCAACTGGAGCATACACTTCAATGAAATCTATACCCTCCTGCTGACTAAAGCCCTGGACTACGAGTCGAGCTTTGTTACGAATAATAACTCCTCGATCATCCTTCTTGCACTTGAACACCCACTTGGTGTTTATCTTCCTGTGACCATCAGGCAAGTCTACCAATTTCCACACTCCTAACTTCTCAAACTGACTCAACTCTTCTTGCATACCATTGACCCAAGAATCTTCAGTTAACGCCTCTTTGTATGTTCGCGGTTCAATCTGCGAAATAAAACAACTTAGTGAAAACTCAGTTTGTAAAGGAGCAACTGTAGAATAAAAACAAGTAAGGCCTTGGTCAATTTGTCGTCTTGAGCTACTGTAGAATAAAAACTGACCACGTGGCAACCTCTGTTGAAAAGATGAAATATGGAGGACAGTTGTTTTAGGGAAACCGCTGATAAAGCAAATATCAGTGGTTGCAACGGTCAAAGTGAAGACAGTGGGTGATTTTTACTATCAGTGGATAGCATATCAGTGGTTGAAACACTGCTTTTGAACAACAGCGATTACCAGAAATAATGAAGGAACAGGGGTTGACTTTCAACAGTGGACAGTATTTAGAAAGCAGATGTTTAAACAAAACAGTGGTTAGGGGTAAGGTAATGGTAATGATTTGGAAGGCTGGTATATCAGCAACTGTTAGTGCATCAGTGGATAAGCTTTTTGACAAATATTTTTAGCATCTGCTGTTCTGATGAGAGGAATGAATTTATCTTGTGAAATCACAATATCATCTCTAACATCTGTTGATGTTGATTCTGAAATGTCTGCTAGATTGCTATTCTCAACAAATTACATTTTAGATGCAAATTGTCAAGTTCAATATGTCAGCAGCTCTTATGACAATTTGTTTTCAAGGTTTTGCCACATGTCAATTACACATTTTGAAGCTTTTACAAATTCCTGACAGTTTAAAGATGAGTGCCCAAGTATTTTTAAGACCAGTTTAACAATCAATCTTTGATCAATGTTCAAAGCAAACCTGAGTTAGACATGACCTTGACCTTTGTACCATATCCTTTTAATCCATTTATAAGGATAATTTCACCAAAAAAAATGATGGCTCAACATCCTGACAGGAGTTTGAAACTTTTGCCAACAAAAACAAGCAAAAGTACAAAGTATATCATTCTTAAAAAAATAAAGAATGATATATCCTGTTTATTTGAGAAGACCCTTTTTTTTAAAAAAATGTTTAAGGTTTTTCTGAAAACAGCATCAAAAGAATCTGGTAAATTTCCCAATAAAACACTCAATCACATCATTCTCAAGTTTTATGAAAAATGGTCAGTGGTTTGAAATACATTGTGTTAACCACTGTTTGGGACCTTTTTCTTGTTGATTGATTGACAACAAAAATGAGGACACATGTTCACATGAGTTTTTGAAAACCCTGTTATAGACTTTGTTACCATGTGATGATTCTGAAAATTTGTCTAGTCCTCTTGTAAGTTTATTCACTGGGAATACTATTGTTACCTGAACCTTTTCATGAATCAATGAATGCACACAGTTGCTTAATGACCATTGTTACCCCAATTTTTAACTCTTAAGTGTTTTATATTTATACTCTTTTCTTCTGACTTTAAAAGTTTTGAGACAAACACACTTTTGACTTTTTGTGATTTTCCTTCTTCCCTTTTTACCCTTCCCATTTATAAGCAATGAAATACTTACTGGGAGGTCTTTATTGAGAGAATACTTAATCCAGAATCATTTTGCAGTAATGTTTTGAGAGATCTGGCCACAGTTGTACACGTTCCATTATCAAATCTCACATTACATATGATTCGGACTATTTTGACCCCTGATTTTCTTAATGAATTTTTAACATGGTTGATTTGGTCCTCTTGAGGATTCTCAACATGTTTTTCAACACATAAGATCTAATGACTAAAATTTTAATTTCCCTCTTTTTACGTTAGCAAAAACTCTAATGTTTTTATGAACATAGGTTTTTGTTAATCTGATGTTCATACTTTAGCATCAAACATGATGAAACCATCACAAATTTCATAACAACAGTTGAAATCAATTTTGAAAAGAAATGATTATACCATAGTTACCAGACATGTTTTCGGATCTGAAAACTATGGGTGAGTTGTGCATGACATCACTTGTTGTGTGAAATTTGTGTATCTTATGACATCTTGGTTGTTTTACAGAGTATTTGAATAGCGATTTTGAACGTAATTACTCGTTACTCTGTTTTTCAACTGAATACAATCAACCTTAGTATCAATGAATGTTGAGCTGAACTGTTATGTCAAATTGATTGTTAGATCGAATTTGACTGTCCTAGCTCTGATACCAATTGTTAGGATCTGAGGCTCTAATAATTGTGCTTGTTTGTTTAATTTGAACAAATCAATAGAAATGAACAGAGTTTAAGTGCAGCGAAAATGAACAACAAGCTTTGTAGACACAATCAAGGAGAGAGACAGTTTTGATAAACATTTGCTTTTCATTAAGTCGAAAAGTTTACAATACAAATCAAAAGATTACAAGCATGCTTACAAACTAAACTCCCCCTCAGCCTGATACTCCATGGTTGGTTGCACAATGTCACACCCCCAAAATCCACCTGCGGAGTATCACCGCTTGGGAGCGTGACTGACCAGGATCAAGCCACCAATCATATAGAACAATGTATATAGTTAAAGTAATAGCAATTAAACCAAACCAAATCCATATGAAAGGTGTTTCCAAAACGTATGTATGTTATCATTGTTTAGCGGAAGCGTAAAATCAAAACCCAACATAGTTAAGTACGAAATGTCATAAGTGTTTAATAAGGTAATCACGATTCAAGCCCACAACGACCAGCTCCTCCATGTGCAAGCTCCATGTATCTAACGACCTGCAAGGCATGTAACAGAGGATCAACAACTAGTTGAGCGAGTTCACAGAAAGTAAATGCGTAATAGTAAGTTTGTATGTAACATGTGGCTCTACTGGGCCGATAGTACGTTCTATTGGTGGGGGCTTCCCATGTTGTATAACCACTAGACTATTCGTAACCATAAGTATCCTTCACAACCGAGGATAGTAGTAAGTATAAATACACGTAGGTTTTACGTGAGTATCCTTCACAACCGAGGATAGTAATAAGTATAAGTACACGTAGGTTTTACGTGAGTATCCTTCACAACCGAGGATAGTAGTAAGTATAAGTCTATGTAGATTGTAAGTATGTGTCCTGCACAACCGAGGACAATGAATAGCATAAGTATGTGTCCTGCACAACCGAGGACAGTGAGTAGCATAAGTATGTGTCCTGCACAACCGAGGACGATGGTTTGGTAGTCTAGTATTAGTGTCAGTACGAATCTATTCAATCTCATTCCTTCAATCCCATTCCCAAGCCCTTGGGAATCCCATGCCTTAGTAAGAGTGTGAACTCACCTTGGTTTGCTCGGTATGCTTGGTTATGCGCTCACAAGTAATCAGTCAAGTCCTATAGTGTGCATGTGTATTAAATCAGTTCATGTTCTTAATGATACGCATGTAATCTAGGTCACAAAGTGTTTGACAGTTAACATCATGTATGGTATGATCACTTAATCAGTTTCATGTCATTCATACTTCATACCAGTGCCTTTCACAGTATTTTCTACTATCATCATCGAATAACTCACTTAAGTCAGGGTTACACACTTAATTGAATTAACAGAATTCGATCATGCATCAATATTACAATTCAGCCTACAAGACACAACAATTGTTCGGATCATGCGTGCGTACATTAAAACGTCGGACATCACATACAAAGCATACATAAATCGGGCCACTTTATCACAAACAACCTCAGACAAGACACATTATATATATAAAAACTCGGATTCCCTATATCATATAAAAGTCGGATTCCCTTATATCTTTACATAAACTTGGGACATCCTTTATCATACAAAGAAGTCGGACAAAGGAGATTTAAATCTCGGACAAGGGGAGATGGATTAAAAGTCGGACATGGGCTCCAAAGCCCAATACTCGGACCAACAAGGTGATGGGCTGCCCTTTCTAAACTCGGACCCCCTTAACAAGAGTTAAAGATCGGACATGGGAGAGGAATGAAACTCGGACCCCTATACCTTGCCAAAACTCGGACAGCACATAAGGGGTTAAAACTCGGTCATGATAAGCTACAAGAACTCGGACATATATGTGATGAATACTCGGATCCTTTTATGTTATATATAAAAATTCGGACTGTGATTTGTTATCATAAGAGTTCGGACCACATATGTTTAAGAAACTCAGATTCTTTCATCTTATAAAACTCGGACCAATCACATATATTAAAACTCGGACCTTACATCTTTCATAAAGTCGGACTAGCACTTTTGCAATAAAGCTCGGACAAGTAATATATATACAAAGTTCGGACCTCATTAAACTTATAGAAACTCAGACAAACATTACATCATTCGATATTTTGTAATTGAAACAGTTACGTTTCCTGCGATCAATAGTTTCCTTCATTCATTCTAAAACCCTAATTTCATATGCATTGACGGCAGAAACATAACAAATCATCAAATGCTTAACAACAACAATCGTCACAAGAATAATCTACCAAGTATGCAACTAATCATCATCATAATCACAATTATCAACATCAATTGAAAACACAGAACCATCATATGATAAACTAGGGTTTTCAAGAATTACAAGAATCATGCATTGTTAATAATCCAACAATCAATAAACAATGATTACACAATTACCTTGAATGGTTCTAGAGAAAGAGAGGAATCGAAAGTGATGAATGTCTTGTGCCAATGATGGTGGTGATGATGATTGCTAGGGGATTAGAGAATTGCAAGTACGTGTTTTGTTTTGTGTGCAAATGATTAGTGAAAGGGGATTAGGGTTAAGTATCTCTAGGATTTCACTAATTTCCCTCTCCCCCCCCCCTAAGTATCATATTTTACACATGTACACCATCTCATAACCATTTCATAGTTTCACCCCCAAGTTTACATATTTGACAAGTTTATCACAATTAACACATAACCATGCACAATCACACAATACGATTCATTTCATCAAAACGTACATAATTCCATAGCAATTAATTGTGCAAATAATCAACTAGACAATACAAGAACGTGCAATAAATGGAAATCTTGGAAATTCGAGTTGTCACATTATCCCCAACTTAAAAGAAATTTCGTCCCGAAATTTGGTACGCACTCACTGAGGAAGCTAGGTAAGTTGTACTGTTCACTGGTTTTCCTGGGGTGTCACATCATCCCCCCGTTGATTTGGAATTTCGTCCCGAAATTCCGCAGTAGTAGCTTCATTCTCAGTAGTGGATGCATTGGTTCCGAATAACTGGGGGTACTTTTCTTTCATTTGGTCTTCGCGTTCCCAGGTGTACTCTGGGCCACGTCGGGAGTTCCAACGAACTCGAACAAGAGGGATTCTCTTGCTTTTGAGGACCTTAACATCCCGGTCCGTGATTTCAACTGGCTCCTCGATGAACTGCAACCGCTCGTCGATAGTGAGTTCCTTAAAAGGAACTATGAGGGTCTCATCTGACAGGCACTTCTTCAGATTCGACACATGGAATACGTTGTGAACTGCACCGAGTTCAGCGGGTAGGTTTAGCTTGTAGGCCACTTTGCCTATTCTTTCAATGATCTCAAACGGTCCGACATACCGCGGATTTAGTTTGCCTCTTTTGCCAAAACGAACCACACCCTTCCAGGGTGAGACTTTTAGTAAAACCCGGTCTCCGACCTGAAATTCCAACGGTTTCCTACGCTTATCCGCGTATGCTTTCTGACGGTCGCGTGCTGCCGCCATGCGTTGTCGTATTTGTGCAATCTTTTCTGTGGCGTCCACTACAATCTCCGGACCCGTGATCTGACTATCCCCCACCTCTGCCCAACAGAGAGGTGACCGGCATTTACGTCCATACAATGCCTCGAATGGAGCGGCTTGTATGCTGGTGTGGTAACTGTTATTATACGAAAACTCCACTAACGGGAGATGCTTTTCCCAGCCGTTGCCGAAATCGATAACACATGCCCGAAGCATGTCTTAAAGAGTTTGGATCGTTCGCTCAGACTGCCCATCCGTCTGAGGATGATATGCTGTGCTCATGTCTAACCGTGAGCCGAAAGATTTGTGCATCGCTTGCCATAGCTCTGACGTGAATCGTGCATCCCGATCCGAAATGATAGAGGTTGGCACCCCGTGCCTCGAAACAACTTCTTTCAAGTAGACGTCTGCTAAGGTAGAGAACTTATCTGTTTCCTTAATAGCCAGGAAATGAGCAGACTTTGTGAGTCGATCTACGATCACCCAGATGGTATCATTCCCACGCTGGGATCTAGGTAGGCCAGTAACAAAGTCCATGGAAATTTCTTCCCATTTCCACTGTGGTGTCCTGGGTTGTTGCAGTAGGCCCGCTGGTTTCTGATATTCCACTTTAACCTTCGCACATGTCAAACACTTGCCGACGTAAGTAGCGATGTGGGCTTTCATGCTAGGCCACCAATATGTTGTTTTGAGATCGTGGTACATCTTATCCGACCCTGGATGTACCGAGTAGCGGGACTTGTGAGCTTCGTCCATCACAAGTTCTCGTAAACCGCCATAAAGTGGGACCCAAATACGCCCCGTTACATAGTATGCGCCGTCTTCCTTTTGTTCCATTCGTTGCCTTGAGCCGCATACGGCTTCAGCTTTGACGTTTTCTGGTTTCAATGCTTCTACCTGAGCATCTCGTATTTGTGCAGGGAGATCAGACTGAATAGTGAGCTGCAAAGCTCGCACACGCCTAGGTATAGTATCCTTTCGACTGAGAGCGTCAGCCACAACATTGGCTTTGCCTGGATGGTACTTGATGGCGCATTCATAATCATTAAGCAGTTCGACCCATCGTCATTGACGCATGTTCAATTCCTTCTGCTTGAAGATATGCTCGAGACTCCTGTGATCGGTGTAAATAGTGCACTTGGTACCGTACAGGTAGTGTCGCCATATCTTGAGCGCGAAAACAACAGCCCCCAGCTCTAAATCGTGCGTCGTGTAGTTCCGCTCATGAACTTTGAGTTGACGAGAAGCGTAGGCAATAACTTTGTCCCGCTGCATCAATACACAACCAAGCCCCTGTATCGATGCGTCACAATAGACCACAAAATCATCCGTGCCCTCTGGCAATGAGAGAATTGGTGCGCTGCATAGTCTATCCTTCAGGTACTGAAAAGCAGTTTCCTGTGTATTACCCCAACGATAGGTAACACCTTTCTGTGTCAACATAGTAAGCGGTTGTGCAATCTTGGAAAAGTCTTTGATGAATCGTCTGTAGTACCCCACAAAACCCAAGAATTGGCGTATTTCCGTTGGTGTACGCGGTGCAAGCCAGTTCCTGATCGAATCTACTTTGGATGGATCGACATGAATCCCATCCCTGTTCACCACATGGCCTAAGAAGTGGACTTCACGAAGCCAGAAGTCGCATTTTGAAAACTTGGCGTACAGTTGTTCCTTTCGAAGAAGTTCCAAGATAAGACGTAAGTGCTGCTCGTGCTCCTCCTGACTTTTGGAGTAGATCAGAATATCGTCGATGAAGACAATGACGAACTTGTCAAGATAAGGTTTGCACACCCTGTTCATCAGATCCATGAAGACTGCAGGTGCGTTCGTAAGCCCGAATGGCATGACAAGAAACTCGTAATGGCCGTAGCGAGTTCTGAATGATGTCTTGGAGACGTCCTCATCCTGGACTCTCAGCTGATGATAACCAGACCTTAGATCAATCTTGGAGTAGTAACTCGACCCTTGCAACTGGTCGAATAAGTCGTCGATACGTGGAAGAGGATAGCGGTTCTTCACTGTGACCTTGTTCAGTTCGCGATAGTCTATGCACATCCTGAAAGTGCCATCCTTCTTTTTCACAAATAGTACTGGAGCTCCCCAAGGCGAAGTGCTTGGACGAATGAAACCCTTATCCAAGAGCTCTTGTAGTTGCTTTGACAGTTCTTCCAGTTCAGTTGGAGCTAAACGATACGGTGCGCGGGCTATTGGTGCTGCTCCTGGAGCTAGTTCAACTTGAAACTCGACCTGGCGATGAGGCGGTAGACCAGGTAAATCTTCAGGAAACACCTGAGGAAATTCGCGTACAACTGGAATATCCTCTATTCTTTTCTCTTTCGAAGCTGCATCAGTAACTAGCGCCAAGATAGCCGTATGACCCTTTCGTAAACATTTCTGAGCCTTCATGAAAGAGATGATGCCAACCACTGCACCACTCTTGTCGCCTTGAACTTCGAGAGGTTCCTTATCCGAACGAGGAATACGAATGATCTTCTCCTTACATAGAATCTCTGCCTGCTGCCTAGATAACCAATCCATGCCGATGACGATGTCGAAACTACCCAGAACTATAGGAATAAGGTCGATGGAAAAAGTCTGACCCGCTAGAACGATGTTACAACCCTTGACTACATGCGTGGCTTGTACGCTTTTACCATTTGCTAGTTCTACGACATGTTTGGTGTTTAGGGGTGTTGGTGTACGTTTTAACAATTTACTCATTTTCAAAGACATATAACTCGTATCCGCACCCGAATCAAACAAAACAGTAACATAAATATCGTCGAGAAGAAACTTACCCATAACTACGTTGGGATCATTTCTGGCATCACCCTGCCCCAACACAAACGCACGACCCCTTGCTTCATTGCCGTTGTTGTTTCCACCGTTGTTGTTGTTGTTGCCATTTCCCTGATTGTTGTTATGATTGTTGCTGTTCTGGTTCCTGTTCAGCTGAGGACAGTGCCTTTTGAAGTGACCCTCTGCGCCACAATGAAAACACCCTTTGTTGCCCTGCTGTTGATTCTGCTGTGCTGGTGGCTGCTGCTGATTCTGATTCGCAGGTCGAGGGCTTCTACAATCTTTGGCCTCATGACCCATCTTGAGGCATCTTTGACAGCGACCCCTGTTACACTGGCCACTGTGGTGTCTGTTGCAGGTGTTACACTTTGGGAGGTACCCTCGATATCCACCCTGCCTGTGGCTACCTGAAGAGTGCTGACCGGGACTCTAATAACTGTCTGTCTTTCGCTGCTGAACTTGTGACTGAACTGAAGCGGATCCCTTGCTAGAATCCCCATCCCATTTTCTCTTGTTTTCACTGGGAGTAGCAAGTGTAGTAGCAGTGGTAGCGGTAGCAGTAGCGCTGATACGTTTAGGCAGTCTGTTCTGATCCACTGCCTGATCTGTGATGCGATGAGCGAGGCGTTGAATAGCCTGGATGTTGTCAAGATTAGCCGATGTCACATGGCTCTGAACCTCTGGTGCTAATCCCTTAAGGTACAACTCGATGCGCTTGTATGGAGGGTCCACCATAGTTGGACACAGCACAGCCAACTCGTTCGACCTCTTGGTATAAGCCTCGATTTCTGACCCAACCATTTTCAAATGATACAGCTCGTCTTCCAACTTATGAATGTCTTCCCGAGTGCAGTATTCCCTTTTGATCAGTTCCTTGAAGTCATTCCAAGGGGTGGCGTTAGCAGCTGCCAACCCTAGGATCTGCACTTGCGCGTTCCACCAAGTTAACGCGATCCCTTCCAAAGTACCAGTGGCATATTTCAGCCTGCGAGCCTCAGGGCATTCACACATCTCGAACACCGACTCGAGCTTTTCAAACCAGTGGAGGAGCCCAACCGCTCCTTCAGTGCCACTAAATGTGCTAGGACGATAATCCATAAAGTTCTTGAAGGTACACACAGGTTGCTGAACGTGTTGACCTAATGTGTAAGAACAGAATGAGGTTAAACATAAGAGTTGATTAGGAACGTAGGATCTAAAGATCCTAGAATGAGTTACGACGGCAGGGTATACCTCCTGCGTTTGCAGCTGCAAGTGCCGCAGCAACTTGTTCTTGAATGAGAGCCGCCAACTGGGCTTGAGTCATGTTCACACGTCCGGACATGATCTTCATAGTAAAGGTAAAATAAGTGAGAATGGTTCACGAGTAGTGCGATGACAGAAGAGTGTAAGCACACAAGTGTGGTCAAGTAATAACAAGTAGTGAGCAATGTAATCTAAGCATACTACGAGCAAAGTTCTATGCAATTCTAGCATGTAGGCAATAAACATAAACCTTATTACCTAGGATGTTGAGTCTTGCACGTGGAGCGAAGCGTCGTTGTGGATCGTTGAGAGCACTGTTCTGGTTATAGTCTGGTTTTAATAAAAACGTTTTCCCATATTACAACCAAGTTCTCTATAACCAATGGCTCTGATACCAATCTGTCACACCCCCAAAATCCACCTGCGGAGTATCACCGCTTGGGAGCGTGACTGACCAGGATCAAGCCACCAATCATATAGAACAATGTATATAGTTAAAGTAATAGCAATTAAACCAAACCAAATCCATATGAAAGGTGTTTCCAAAACGTATGTATGTTATCATTGTTTAGCGGAAGCGTAAAATCAAAACCCAACATAATTAAGTACGAAATGTCATAAGTGTTTAATAAGGTAATCACGATTCAAGCCCACAACGACCATCTCCTCCATGTGCAAGCTCCATGTATCTAACGACCTGCAAGGCATGTAACAGAGGATCAACAACTAGTTGAGCGAGTTCACAGAAAGTAAATGCGTAATAGTAAGTTTGTATGTACCATGTGGCTCTACTGGGCCGATAGTACGTTCTATTGGTGGGGGCTTCCCATGTTGTATAACCACTAGACTATTCGTAACCATAAGTATCCTTCACAGCCGAGGATAGTAGTAAGTATAAATACACGTAGGTTTTACGTGAGTATCCTTCACAACCGAGGATAGTAATAAGTATAAGTACACGTAGGTTTTACGTGAGTATCCTTCACAACCGAGGATAGTAGTAAGTATAAGTCTACGTAGATTGTAAGTATGTGTCCTGCACAACCGAGGACAATGAATAGCATAAGTATGTGTCCTGCACAACCGAGGACAGTGAGTAGCATAAGTATGTGTCCTGCACAACCGAGGACGATGGTTTGGTAGTCTAGTATTAGTGTCAGTACGAATCTATTCAATCTCATTCCTTCAATCCCATTCCCAAGCCCTTGGGAATCCCATGCCTTAGTAAGAGTGTGAACTCACCTTGGTTTGCTCGGTATGCTTGGTTATGCGCTCACAAGTAATCAGTCAAGTCCTATAGTGTGCATGTGTATTAAATCAGTTCATGTTCGTAATGATACGCATGTAATCTATGTCACAAAGTGTTTGACAGTTAACATCATGTATCGTATGATCACTTAATCAGTTTCATGTCATTCATACTTCATACCAGTGCCTTTCACAGTATTTTCTACTATCATCATCGAATAACTCACTTAAGTCAGGGTTACACACTTAATTGAATTAACAGAATTCGATCATGTATCAATATTACAATTCAGCCTACAAGACACAACAATTGTTCGGATCATGCGTGCGTACATTAAAACGTCGGACATCACATACAAAGCATACATAAATCAGGCCACTTTATCACAAACAACCTCAGACAAGACACATTATATATATAAAAACTCGGATTCCCTATATCATATAAAAGTCGGATTCCCTTATATCTTTACATAAACTTGGGACATCCTTTATCATACAAAGAAGTCGGACAAAGGAGATTTAAATCTCGGACAAGGGGAGATGGATTAAAAGTCGGACATGGGCTCCAAAGCCCAAAACTCGGACCAACAAGGTGAGGGGCTGCCCTTTCTAAACTCGGACCCCCTTAACAAGAGTTAAAGATCGGACATGGGAGAGGAATGAAACTCGGACCCCTATACCTTGCCAAAACTCGGACATCACATAAGGGGTTAAAACTCGGTCATGATAAGCTACAAGAACTCGGACATATATGTGATGAATACTCGGATCCTTTTATGTTATATATAAAAATTCGGACTGTGATTTGTTATCATAAGAGTTCGGACTACATATGTTTAAGAAACTCAGATTCTTTCATCTTATAAAACTCGGACCAATCACATATATTAAAACTCGGACCTTACATCTTTCATAAAGTCGGACTAGCACTTTTGCAATAAAGCTCGGACAAGTAATATATATACAAAGTTCGGACCTCATTAAACTTATAGAAACTCAGACAAACATTACATCATTCGATATTTTGTAATTGAAACAGTTACGTTTCCTGCGATCAATAGTTTCATTCATTCATTCTAAAACCCTAATTTCATATGCATTGACGGCAGAAACATAACAAATCATCAAATGCTTAACAACAACAATCGTCACAAGAATAATCTACCAAGTATGCAACTAATCATCATCATAATCACAATTATCAACATCAATTGAAAACACAGAACCATCATATGATAAACTAGGGTTTTCAAGAATTACAAGAATCATGCATTGTTAACAATCCAACAATCAATAAACAATGATTACACAATTACCTTGAATGGTTCTAGAGAAAGAGAGGAATCGAAAGTGATGAATGTCTTGTGCCAATGATGGTGGTGATGATGATTGCTAGGGGATTAGAGAATTGCAAGTACGTGTTTTGTTTTGTGTGCAAATGATTAGTGAAAGGGGATTAGGGTTAAGTATCTCTAGGATTTCACTAATTTCCCTCTCCCCCCTAAGTATCATATTTTACACATGTACACCATCTCATAACCATTTCATAGTTTCACCCCCAAGTTTACATATTTGACAAGTTTATCACAATTAACACATAACCATGCACAATCACACAATACGATTCATTTCATCAAAACGTACATAAATCCATAGCAATTAATTGTGCAAATAATCAACTAGACAATACAAGAACGTGCAATAAATGCGAAATGGAAATCTTGGAAATTCGAGTTGTCACATTATCCCCAACTTAAAAGAAATTTCGTCCCGAAATTTGGTACGCACTCACTGAGGAAGCTAGGTAAGTTGTACTGTTCACTTGTTTTCCTGGGGTGTCACACACAAGATGAAAGGATTGAATTGAGGAGAAGAACTCACTCAAAACGATCAAATGTAACAGTACAGGGTACTGCTCCATTTATAGACAAACCAAACTACTGAGGCATCTCAGCTGACGTCACCATGAAAACGATCAAATCTTAACCACTGACTTTATACAGAATAGGTGACATACTAAACTACTGCTTTCCCTTTACATCAGTGCTTTCCTCAAGGTTGATCAGTCCTTGAGTGGGCAGTGCTTTGTCATCAATAGATTGATCCAGCAGTGTTTACTTCTTAGCAGTCTTCAGGGATTCATCAGCAGTTTGAAGGACAACAGCTGTAGTATATGGACAGTGGATAGAGGACCATCAGATGTTATAATCACTTTCAAGGGAGAAGTCTAGTGTAAACAGCTGCTTATTATGAATCCACTAAAGTGAACCAGTTTTGGCTTTCATTATCTGTTCCTCTGGTAGGGTTCAATCCCAACAACTGGCCATTTCAAGCGAAATTACAATGTCTAATTTCGCTTGAAATGGTCAATGCCACTTTCATGCTAATACACATTTGCACACAAACCCTAGTTTCTAACCGGCTGAGCACTGGTTTATCCTATCTAGACATAAGACTCGATAAAGACGAAGTTAACAGACATTAGTGCACCAACAGACTCCCCCTTGGATGTTGACGAAGTCTTCGGCTTCGAGTCTTTAGTCTTGATCTCTTTCCAGTTTGTTTGACGATGTATGCTTCCTTCAAATCTTCTATTCTTGTATCAACAGCTAGCATGAATCACAGAATCTGAATCTTTAACAACCTTCAAACTCCCCCGTGAATGTAGATCCAGGAACTTTATCTAACTTTTAAGTCTTCAGACTCCCCCTATCAGTTAGCTGGGATTTTGCTTTGTTGTTTTCTCAATAACAAACCTGTTACCTACACAATCTCTACCTAAATATAAGATTTATGATTATAATAGTTTCAGTCCAAACTTACCTTTTGACACCATTTGTTGGTTTTGTCAGAATTTAGAAATCCACTTAAGTATCCAGGTCCAAATTAATGACCCTGAGAACTTAATTTGTCTACCAAGTCCAACTTAATGACCTTGGTTGACCAGAGATAAAACACACTGACATTTTATACAAACTAGTTCAAACAGTTTTCTGAAATTTACAAGTTTCAAATTAATGAACTTGTTTTGACTTTTCAATTTCTCAAGTTTAACATGATAAGCTCCAAACTCATCTTCCAGCTGAGAAACTTCCTGCATCTGCTTTTCTTTGTGAATCTGAAGATCAGCTATCTTTTTAGATTTTATTAAAGTTTCTAAACTAGAATGCTAAACAGAAATAAAATGAAGTAAATGTGAACTATTTACAAACATATTTTTGGTGAGCGTGTTAGGGAATCATATCAGTTGTCGACAAGCTACAAGTACCGTTAAGCTTTGATTTCATACTCAGAATTAAACAATTCACTTAGATTGTCGATATACTGATCCAGTTAAATTCTCACACAAATTTAAATTTGTCCAGGATACGAATTAGGTGAATTAAGAACTTAAACTCATTCATGTGTCCCACCTCTTGAATATACTCCCGTATCCAGAACCCAATATTCAGTCTTACATGTGAATATACCACATATGATATCTGTAAGGGGTTAAATTGCGAGGGCCGTGAGAGCTCAGGCTATTGCTTTCGCAAAATTAGAGAGATGACGGCTTCGACTTTAGGTGTGTCCCCTTTAGAGGATCTTTTCTTCAACAGCACATGATTAGCATTTTTCAATGTTTCATCATTTTTTATGCTGAGGGCGGTGCTATATTTCAAGCAAGCAGAAAGTATTATACGGGGACTAGGCCATTGCTTCCGCAAAATCAGAAGTCCCGGGATAATACCCCAGATATCACTAAGTATAGAGACCTAGTATCTCAGAAAGAGGGATCTTTCAAACAAGATTTCAGGGGTTACCTATATATCCAAGTAGTGTTCCCCACGAAATAAGCAAGTAAAGATTTTAGGTTTATATCCCGAACAAACCTACTAAATGTGTAAAAACCTATTGGCACATCATCAGCGAGACTGCTTAAGACTTTTAAACTTTACATATCTTTAGCATACTGTAACTGTCAAGCCAATGTACTATCATTTTCCCTTTTTACACAAGCTCTTTTTCAGTTTTCTATTGTTTTTGGATTTTGAAATATCTCATGTTTTTGGATTTTTGAATTTTTTACTGTTTTTGTATTTTCTGAAAATATTACCCGATACTCCCCCTAAATACCAAAACAAGTAAAAAATCGACAAACCATTGCAGATTGCTTTTCAACATCATCTACAATCTCTCCTTCATCAACGCCAAGAATCTCTTCCAACACCGATAAAAGCTTCATACCGTTCAATTTTAAAAGATATTGAAAACGAGTTTTATCAAACGCTTTGGTATGTAAATCAGCTTTTTGCTCGTCAGTGTGGATTTTCTCAATTCGTATCAACTTCTTCTCGAAACAATCTCGAATGAAGTGATGACGAATTTCAATGTGTTTGGTTTTAGCATGATGAACAGGATTTTTAGTAATGTTTATCGCTGCCTCATTATCAACAAAGATAGGGGTGTTAAGAAATTGCAAACCATAGTCTCGCATCTGTTGCTGGATCCACAAGATCTGAGAGCAGCAACTGCTAGCAGATACATATTCAGCTTCACATGTGGATAAAGCTACAGAGGTCTGCTTCTTGCATTGCCAGGTAACCAATCGTGGTCCGAAAAACTGGCACCCCGTTGTTGTTGATTTAGCATTAACTTTGCAGCATCCGAAATCAGAATCAGAATACCCTTCAAGCGTAAAATCGCCTTCTCTCGGATACCACAACCCCAATGATGGAGTTCCTTTCAGGTAGCGTAATATCCGTTTCACAATCACCATATGCAAAGCTCTGGGGTTTGACTGAAACCGCGATGCGAGGCAGGTTGGATACATAATATCGGGTCTTGAAGCTATCAAATACATCAGCGATCCGATCATGGAACGATACAACGTTTCATCTACCTTCACTCCGGTGAGATCAGGGTTTATCCCATGGTTCGTCGCTAATGGGGTGGAAGCTGGAGTAGATCCTGACATCCCAAATTTCTCCAAGATGTCATGAACGTACTTCGTTTGATGTATGAATATTCCTTTGGGTAGTTGATCAACCTGAAGTCCCAAGAAGAATTTCATCTCACCCATCGATGACATTTCAAATTTCTGCTTCATAACTCGTTCAAAATCTTAGCACAGATTTTCATTTGTAGACCCAAATATGATGTCGTCCAGGTATGTTTGAACTATCAGAAGATGTCTGTCGACTTCTTTGGTGAAGAGAGTGGCATCCACTTTTCCTCGGATGAAGCTGTTGGCTAGCAGGTGTTGAGACAAAGTCTTGTACCAAGCTCTCGGGGCCTGGTGTAAACCATACAGCGCTTTATCTAGTAAATAAACCTTGTCTTTGTGGATTGGATCGGTGAAGCCCGGTGGCTGTCAGACATATACCTCCTCTTTTACCTTCCCATAGAGAAAAGCCGATTTAACATCTAGCTGATAAACTTTAAAGCTTTTCCAAGATGCAAATGCTAGGAAGATTCTGATCGCTTCAAGTCTAGCAACTGGAGCATACACTTCAGTGAAATCTATACCCTCCTGCTGACTAAAGCCCTGGACTACGAGTCGAGTTTTGTTACGAATAATAACCCCTCGATCATCCCTCTTGCACTTGAACACCCACTTGGTGTTTATCTTCCTGTGACCATCAGGCAAGTCTACCAATTTCCACACTCCTAACTTCTCAAACTGACTCAACTCTTCTTACATAGCATTGACCCAAGAATCTTCAGTTAACGCCTCTTTGTATGTTCGCGGTTCAATCTGCGAAATAAAACAACTTAGTGAAAACTTAGTTTATAAAGGAGCAACTGTAGAATAAAAACAAGGCCTTGGTCAATTTGTCGTCTTGTGCGAACGCCTGATTGTAATTCTCCAATTATCAGCTCTTCTGGATGGTACGAAAGAGTTCTTGGCATCACCTCGCCTGGAACATCTACCTCACCTTCCAAATTTGTGACATTCTGATTTGCACCTTGTTCACTGACTGGAATTGTTTGACTTGAAATCTACATCTGCTCCCCCTCAGAATCTGAATCACCATGATCAAAAACTGGTCTATCATCAAATTCTAGATTATCGTTGACTGTCGTCTGACTGTCAAGAGATTGTTGAATATCATCATGTTCTCCAGCATTGCTTGGACCTGCTTCATCATCGTTCGAAGCTTGTCGTTGACGAATGTAAGTTTCTGCTGGGAATCTTTCCTGCGATTCTTCATATTCTCTCAAAATACCCAACTCGTTAAAGAAATATGGTTCTTCTTCATCCATGTCAAACGAATCCCACAGAGTATCGTAGTTAAAACGCCATGAGTCGCCTGGGTTCTGCGGTGGCATTGTGTAACCTTGGCATTCAACATTGTGTGCTTCAATAATCCGCTTCAAGCTTGGAACAAAGACTCGCTTTAATGGACTTGAGTAACCCACAAATATTCCTTCAATGCTCTTTGCACCAAACTTTCCAAAAGGCTCTAGAACAGTGCAGGGAGACCCAAACGGTTCTAAATACTTCAGGTTCGGTTTGCGGTTATTGATCAGCTCAAAATACGTCTTGTTGAATTTCTTCACTGTGAGAACTCGGTTGAGTGTATAGCAAGCGGCTGACACTGCTTCTGCCCAAAAATTGACAGGTAGCTTTGAATCAGCAAGTATCATCCTCGCCATTTCAATTAGCGTCCTGTTCTTTCTTTCTGCTACTCCATTTTGCTGCGGAGTGTAAGGAGCACTAAATTCTTTCAATATACCTCTCTCATCGCAATACTCTTCCATTCTGTTGTTCTTAAACTCGGTACCGTTGTCACTCCTAATTCTTCTAATTCGGGTTTGGTACAAGTTTTCAATTTTTCTAAACAACGTCATCAAACTTTCAAACGTCTCATCTTTTGTCTTCAAAAATGATACCCATGAAAATCTGGAATAGTCATCTGTTACTATTAGACAGTAGAGATCACCAGTTATACTTTTGACATTCACTGGAACAAACAGATCCATATGAAGTCTCTCTAACGGTCTTGAGACTGAGTTAACTTTCTTTTGAGGGTGTGATTTCTTCTTTTGCTTGCCTTTGATGCAGCTAATGCACTCCCCTTCCAGATGAAAACCTTTCACATGAACACCAGTTACTAAGTCATTATGCACCAGGTGATTCATTTTTCGCAAGTGAATATGGCCCATCTTTCGATGCCATAATTGTGACTCTTTCTCCGTTGCTCTTGACATAAAACAATGAGCCTGACCCGTGGTAGTAGTAGCAACACTCATGTCCAACACGTACAGATCATTGACTCTGGGTGCTCTCATGATAACCCACTCTTCGGGAACAACAAATCCTGGTTTCAAGATCAAACATTCTTTATCTGTAAAGTACGTTGTATACATACGATCACAGATCTGAGAGATGCTCAGAAGATTGTTTTCAAGCTCGGCGATGTAGTTTACTCTTTCAAACGTAACAATTCCATTTGATAAAGTTCCTTCACCAACCATTCGACCACCTTGATTGCCTGCAAATCCCACGTATCCTCCATTAAACCCTCTAACATCATACAGTAAGGTCTTCTTCCCCGTCATGTGCCGAGAAGCTCCACTATCCATAATCCAACGTGAAACGGATCTTGGAAGCTCTTGCACATTTCAAAATCAATTAGTGAGATTTTGATGCCACCCAAGCCTCTTTTGACTCGGGTAACTTGACATTGATGTGAGTTGTTGCAGTGTATAATGGCGGAAAGTTTTTGTCATTCATCTTTAAGCTCTCCTCAGACCCAATCTCAACCGTTTTGTATAAAAAGAAATAATTTTTAGAAGGTTGACCAGATGATTGGTCTTTCTTTGAAACATCTTTCTTCTCAGAAGTGATAGACTCTTTTTTTTGAAGTTGCTCATAGTAATCCAAAGGAACATTCATCTTTACCGGAGTGGTAGAAGTCGCTTGTTTAGTAGACTCTGAAACCTTTGTTTAGATGAACTTTCTTTCTTGTCAATAGTTTTTGGCTTCCATGTTTGTTGAGATGAGCGCAACCCATTTGTAAAATTTATCAATTTTAGTTTCCAACTTCTTAACAGGTTCAGTTTTGAATTTTGTGTTCTCATTTTTCAAAATTTTCTCAACAACCATTGGAGCTTTGCCTTTTGCATCAACTTTCTTTTTCTGACTCTCAACAACTTAAGACTTAGGCTTAAAGTTGGTGCACTTTCGTGCAATGTGTTCAACTTTGTTGCACTTAAAGCATGTACGAGTATCAACAACTCAACTTGTGCCTTCAGACTGAGGCTGTGAGGCCCTCTTCTCAAAGAACTCTTGATTTGATTTTGAAAAAATTTAAGATTCTTGCTCGGAATGAGAACTCAAGCTTTTTACAAACACCTTTTTCTCGACAAATTTCTTGTTTTGAAAATTTAAGATTCTTGCTCGGAATGAGAACTCAAGAACTCTTGATTTGATTTTTCTTACCACCCTGATAACCAGCCAACCATTTGTTTTGATTGTAGTTGGAAAAACGTGGAGGTACAATAGGTTTTTTATAGTAAGATTTATCTTTTTCAAAATTTAGTTGCCTCGTGTTACGTTTCAAACCTTCTATTTCAGACACATCAATTTCGACCAACTTGAACACATTTTTCAGTTTGTCCACATTCACATTCTCCAATGGAAATTCAAGATCCGAATACAACATATCCGATCCCGACATCTTGTACATCACAAAATTAGGTTCTTCACTTAAGTTGTTTTTAGATTTTGATTTCGGAATGTATTTGTCCAAAAAGCATTCATCATCCTCAGTAGTGTCACTTTCAGACTTTAAAACATTCTCAACCATGCTTTTTACAACTCCAGATTGGACACTATCTTCATCAGATGATGAAGTGAATGTGACATCAATCGTGTCTGGAAGTTTAACTTCATTTTCTTCTTCATCATTAACCAACCCTGATTTTTTCTTTGAAAAATTATTTAGAACAGGTGGTGGAACTTGATGATACCCCACCCCGGTTCCATCAGAGTATACATCTTTGCCTGCTTTGTTCTTCCCAATTAATTTAGGAACGATATGTTGAAGAACAAAACTTGCGGAGTTGTAACTGTTCAGTTTCAACTGGATGCGTTCATTTTCAATTTTAGCTTCTTGAAACTGAATTTTCAACTTAGCAATCTCATCCAGTTGCTGGTTGATTTGCTCTTCTTTTACTCTAAGAACTCCAGACAATTTCACATTTTCTGTGTTTGTCTTACCATTTCTTTCATCAGAATCTTTTACCGTTCGTTTTAGCTTCTCAAAATTTTCTGAAAGTTGACGATTTTCATAAATTAGCTTTTCGTTTTCTTTCCTAATTCTTTCTATGTCAATTTTATCATTTTTTATTTTCTCAGTTAGTTCTTTTAATCGATCATTTGAAGCTTTTAACATTTTGTCACGGTTTACGATTTGGTTTTCAACGTCTCTGACTCTTTTTGTCAGTTCTTCGGTCTTTTTACCGCTGAGGTAAGCAATTCTACTACAAACTTTACAGTCTTTCATGCAATTTTTGCAGTCGCTCTCAGTTTTCGCTTTCTTACCTGACTCATTGATTGCATCATTCTGACTGACCTTGCTTTTAGACTCAGTGCTAGAACCAGAAACTACCTCTAGCTCTTTCGCAGCAAACACTTTGTCAGCCATCTTCTTCAAATTTTCTGCAGTAAACTCTTGTGATGTGTCAATAATCCCGTCATCAATTTTCTTTGACTGCTGCTCTTTCTCTTTTTCTTTTTCATCAGCTTCTCCTCCTCCCCACCACTCTCTCTGCCTGGCTTCTTCTTCATCAGCAATTTGTTTGGTGAGAGTTTCAACATCAACAGTTTTTGGATCAACAGCTATGTTACCCTTGGGATCTAGGTAACATTCTCTATCAGCATCCCATCTTTTCGCCTGTTTTGCTTCTTTGTATGTATAACCGATTCTAATCTTCCTGTCTTGGTCTTTCATCTTTCTGTTGATGTATTTCTCTTCTTCTGTTCGGCTATCTTTGAAAGGAATAATTTTTGTCACAAACGCGTAGCCCACTGCATCCTCTTCTGGTAGCAGTTCACTCCAATCGTAACCTTCGTCATCATGAATAACAGTAAAAGCTCTTGATTTTTCTTTGGGGGTATCTTCAAGCTGCTTCATTCTGGGAGGTTTAGATTTATTCTGATGATAGATTACTCTTTTGTAGTAATCCTCTCTGAATGGATTTGCAGTATCATCAGCAGGTGCATTTCGACATTCACGTTTAAAATGTCCGTTTTGTTTACATCGGAAGCACGTGACCTTTGATTTATCAAAACCAAGTTTTGTGGACGGTCCTCCAATTGAATGTATGCCTGTAATCTCCATGAACCATTGAGCTCGTCTAACTGCACTAGCCATACACCACCTGATATCGATCAACTCCATCTCTTCTGGGTCGATCTGATCATAATCCTCCTTGGTAAGGTTAGTGTTTCCAATCTTGCCCGCAACAAGGCTCTCGTATGATTCTAGAACAGACGCTAAAAACACTATTTGCTGCTTTGCGGATTCCTCACTAAAGTTTTGTGCATTCTTCAGATCCACAGCAATATTACATTGGAACACATTCTTTGGAACTGATTGATTTGAAGTAGTTGACGATGAACCACTATGAAAACCACTGCTTGAACTTTCTTGATTTGACATGTTAGAACTTTCAGCTGAGAAAGCTGTCTTAGGAGACACATTCTTCGGGATCATACTTCCTTGGTAATACAGCTCAACATTCTGCTGATATGAGGAATGATTAACTTTGTATGATTTCTTGATCTCCAGCTCATGACTCTCCAATCTTCTTTCGATTAACAGATCAACCGTCAGATCCTCCGACTTGATTATATTCTTTAGCATCAAAGCAAAGTATTGCCAATCTTTCTCATCCGGCAACGAGTCAAACAGTTTGTCAACCAATTCTTCTCGAGAATAAATGATTCCATGTCGTGCCAGCTCCATCTTCAAATGCCCAAATCTTTCAATCATCTTAGATATAGATTCGTTTTTCAAACATCCAAACAAATCAAATTCTTTTCTTAACAACTTCTTTTTGTTTTTAACTATCTCAGCACTACCCACACATTTTACTCTCAATTTCTCCCATAGATCTTTTGCATCCGTATACTCAATCAACGATATTATATCGTCTCTCACAAACTGATGAAGCAATGCAATGCACTTTTGTTCAGCAACATATCTTTCTATATCCTCAGTTTCTGTCATATTTTCATAATCCGATATTCCCATATTGAAACCATTTTTCAAGCTCTTCCAACTTGGATACGCAAACGCTTTTAGCCACTCTTCAAACCTTTTAGCCCATCTATTGTATTCTTCAATCGCCATCAGTTTGGGAGGTTTGTTGTACGTCCCATAAGCACTCTCCACACTCAAAGCATCAGAAAGAGTTTTCTTCGCACTCGGATTAGGAGCATTTTCATTTGTGTTATTTAATGTATCATCTCCGCTGTTTCCCGTGAAAGCAAAGATGTCACTGAACGGAGTCATGAACTCATCCATCTTCAAGTATCTGAAACAATCAACAAACACTTAGAAAAATTTTTGGATTTTTAAAGACAAATTCAAGCGAAATCAGTTCAAGCGAAATCACTTCAAACGAATTCACTTCAAGCGAAATTAGTTCACACGAAATTACTTCACACGAAATTAGGGTTTTCACACGGAATAGTGTTTCCAAACGAAATCACCAAGCGAAATCTAATTTCGTGAGGAATTAGCTTGGTTTCAAACGAAATCAAGTCACTTTGGTGCGAAATAGCTGATTTCGTGTGGAACGCTCAAACGGAATCTGATTTCGTGTGAAATCAAACAACAATCTCAAGCGAAATTAACCACAAAAGCTAATTCCGTGTGAAATGAAAGGCAATTTCAAACGAAATTAGTGATTTCGTGTGAACCAACAATACTTTCAAACGAAATTAGTGATTTCGTGTGAAAAAACAATGACAATTTCCAGCGAAATTATGATGACATCATCATATCGGCCACCATTTTGTCAAATTGACCCAGATTTTGATCGAATTTTGGTCCAATTCTTTCAAGGATTCTTTAAAACAGTGTTTTACATGATATATGTGAAATTCAATCCAATTTGTCCGTGAAATCTCGTTTAATTTTGAAAAGAAGGAGTAGAAGTGATGAAAACAAGCTGAATTGGTATAAACTCTTCGTCCTGAGCTCTGATACCACTTGTTGGATCGTCGTGTGACCCTAACGAGTCAATCAGAAGAGTTTATCATCTATTTCAAAGGCGGAATCAGTGAAATAGACGTGAAACAGCTTAATTCCTCTTAATTATCTCTTTATTATTGATTTCAAAGCAATCCTGATCGTTTGACAAACTGGCAGCACCTCGTCTCTCAAATCTCGAACATTACAAATGAACCATACACTCAGCTATATATAGTGGTGGTAATTTCGTTTGAAAGTGGCACTGGCCATTTCAAGCGAAATTACAATGTCTAATTTCGCTTGAAATGGTCACTGCCACTTTCATGCTAAATTACACATTTGCACACAAACCCTAGTTTCTAACCTGCTGAGCACTGGTTTATCCTATCTAGACATAAGACTCGATAAAGACGAAGTTTACAGACATTAGTGCACCAACAAACACTAACAACCCAAATGGGTCAATTGGCAACCGACGTGGCGGAGTTGAAGAAAAGCAAAGGTCAACTTCTTAGTGACACTAAGGTAAATCCGTCCCATAGTTCGTCACGAGGTAATGTTAATGTTCATCATGTTAGTGTGTTAAGAAGTGGCAAAGAATTTAAAGCCAATTTATCACTGGGTTTGGTTGAAGGGGTGGTTGAAGATGTAACGGGTAATGAAAGTGAAGATGACGAAGTGTCACCAGTTGTGTCTAAGGAAACAAATGTTAAAAAACTGGGGTTGGGTGAAAATGAAAAGAATGAAAAAGATGAAGGTGAACCGAGCCAAGTCCCTTTCCCATCGGCTTTACTTGACCCGGGTAAGAAAAACTTTATTGCATCAAGAGGTCCCCAAAAAGAAGAGTTGTGGGACATGTTCAATCAAGTAAAAATTAACCTTCCATTACTTGATGCAATAAAACAAGTACCCGCATATGTAAAATTTTTAAAGGAATTATGAACACAAAAAAGGCAACAAAAGAAGAAAATGCCTAAGCGGGTAGACTTAACCGGGCAAGTGAGTGCGGTGTTGAATGGGGAGCTTCCTCCTAAGCCTCCAAGATCCGGGAATGCCATTAATAAATATACAAGTTGGTAATTTTCAAATGGCAAAGGCACTACTAGATCTTGGAGCCGGGGTGAGCATTTTACCGGGGGGCTTATACGACCAATACGAGTTTGGTCCGTTAGCAAGGGTAAAGACAATGGTTGTTTTGGCCGATTTGTCTCATAAGCTACCTCGGGGGATGGTTCAAAATGTTATTGTGAAAATTGATGAGTTTTACTACGCGGTTGACTTTTTAGTCTTAGACTACTCATCCGCGGACCCGAAACAACAACAAAATGTTATCTTGGGTTGGCCATTTTTTAGCACCGCGCATGTTTTGATCGATTGTAGATTTGGTACAGTCGACATGACGTCTGGAAACCGAAAAATGAGATTGAATGTTTTTACTAACAATTCTAATGTTGTTGGTGTTGATGAGTGTTTTATGGCAGATTTATTCGACGGATGCAACCCGCATGAGTATGAGGAGGATAGCATGGATATGTGTGTTTGTGATTTTTCTGAACAGGTACATGCTTGTGCACTAAGGGGTGAAGAGGAGAAACAAGATGCTATGGCATTAAAGGAAGGTCGACCGGCATGGACCCACCAATTCGAAAGTTTGCCGGTGGAAATAAGTTCGGGTACTAAACCATCATTAGAAGAACCACCAAAGTTGGAGCTCAAAGACTTACCAAGCCATTTGAAGTATGCTTTTCTAGGGGATAATGACACTCTACCGGTCATTATTGCCTCTAATTTAGAGATGGCGCAAGAACAAGCTTTATTGGAAGTCTTGAAAGAAAACAAAGGAGCTATCGGATGGACGATTGCCGATCTAAAAGGAATTAGTCCATCAATCATCATGCACAAGATCATCACCACCGAAGATGCAAAACCGACAAGAGAAGCACAACGAAGATTGAATCCGAACCTAAGGGAGGTAGTAAAGAAAGAGGTAATTAAATGGTTGGATGCGGGAATTATCTATCCGATTTCGGATAGTGCTTGGGTAAGTCCAACCCAAGTTGTGCCTAAGAAGGCCGGCATTCAAGTAATCAAGGACGAAAATGGTGAACAAATAGCCACCAGACCGGTCATCGGGTGGCGTGTGTGTATTGGTTACCGCAAATTGAATGTCGTCACTTCTAAGGACCATTTCCCGCTACCTTTTATTGACCAAATCATTGAAAAATTATCCGGTCAAAAATATTACTGTTTTTTGGACGGGTATTCGGGTTACAATCAAATCGCAATACACCTGGATGACCAACACAAGACCACCTTCACTTGTCCATACGGCACTTTTGCCTTTAGGCGAATGCCGTTTGGCTTGTGTAATGCACCGGCAACTTTCCAACGATGTATGATGAGTATCTTCTCGGACATGGTTGGAGAGTCGCTTGAAGTGTTTATAGATGACTTTTCGATTTTTGGCACTAGTTTTGAATCGTGTCTCAACGAATTACAAAAAAGTTTTAAAAAGATGTGTTGAGAAAAATTTAGTGCTTAGTTAGGAGAAAAGTCATTTCATGGTACAAGAGGGAATTGTGTTAGGCCATGTGATCTCAGAGAGGGGTATGGAGGTGGATAAGGCAAAAATACGGGTAATATCATCTTTTCCACCACCGAAAAATGTAAAAGGTGTAAGATCATTTTTGGGACACGCGGGGTTTTATAGACGTTTCATAAAAGGTATTAGTGTTATCACCAAACCTTTATGTAATTTGTTGTTAAAGGATGTTCCATTTGATTTTACTAATGAGTGTTTGCAAGCATTTAATGTTTTGAAGGAACACTTGGTGAAAGTTCCCATTTTGCAACCGCCGGATTGGTCAAAGCCATTCGAAATGATGTGTGACGCAAGCAACACTACAATTGGTGCAGTTTTGGGTCAACGAGTTGATAAAAATCCGGTGGTGATTTACAATGCAAGTAAGACGTTGTTCGAAGCGCAACTGAATTACACCACAACCGAAAAGGAGTTATTAGCGGTGGTGTATGCTTTGGATAAGTTTCGTTCTTCGATTTGGGGGAGCAAGGTGGTTGTATATTCGGATCATAGTGAGGTCCGATATTTGATGGAGAAGAAAGATGCGAAGCCTCTTTTAATTCGTTGGGTGTTGTTGCTACAAGAATTTGATCTAGAGATTTGAGACAAAAAGGGAAGTGAGAACGTAGTGGCGGATCACTTGTCTCGGATTTCGGTGGAAGGTATTGATGATTTGAGCGAGATAAATGAAAGGTTTCCCGATGAGCAACTATTGGCTGTGTCCACTTTTATTGCACCGTGGTACGCCCATTATGTTAATTACCTAGCCACGGGTGCCATCCCAAATCATTGGACCAAGAAGCGAAGACAACAATTTATGGTCCAAGTGAAGCAATATATTTGGGATGAGCCGGACCTTTTCAAGATCGGGCCCGATCAAGTCATTCGGAGGTGTGTGACCGAAACGGAGGTGCTAGAGATCTTGACTCATGCCCATTCATCTGCTTGTGGAGGTCATTTTAGCGGGCATAAAACGGGTTACCGGGTTCGTTCGTGTGGGTTTTATTGGCCCACAATTTTCAAGGATGCCTGCGAGTTTGCAAGGAATTGTGTGAATTGTCAAAAGATGGGAAGCATTTCAAAGAGGGACGAGATGCCATTGCAACCAATTTTGGTTGTGGAAATATTCAATGTATGGGGCATTGACTTTATGGGTCCCTTCCCGAATTTAAATGGGTTCTTATACATTTTGGTGGCGGTGGACTACGTCTCTAAGTGGATTGAAGCTATTGCAACAAGAACAAATGACCATTCGGTTGTTTGTAAATTTGTTCAATCCAACATCTTTTCCCGTTTTGGTATTCCGAGAGTTATCATTAGTGATGGCGGGTCGCTTTTCAAGAACTTTAATTTTGGAAAATTTTTTAAGCGGTATAGTGTGAACCACCGGATTGCCACACCTTACTATCCGCAAACTAGTGGACAAGTCGAAGTGTCCAATCGTCAAATTAAAGAAATCCTCGTGAAGACGGTTCGAACGGATAGGAAGGATTGGTCGAGCAAGTTAGATGATGCGTTGTGGGCATACCGGACGGCCTACAAGACTCCAATTGGTACAACCCCTTATCGGATGGTGTATGGAAATGGTTGTCACTTATCAATGGAGTTAGCTCATCGGGCGCATTGGGCAATCAAGACGGTGAATGCGGACTATGATGAAGCGGGGAAGATGCGGAAGTTCAACTAAGTGAGATAGAGGAAATTAGAGATGAGGCTTACGAGTGTGCATCGGCTTATAAGGATAAACTTAAAAAGGTCCATGATGCGAAGTTGAGAAAGAAGACCTTTGAAGTGGGTCAAAAGGTATGGTTGTATAACTCACGGTTGAAAATGTTTGCGGGCAAACTAAAAAGCAAATGGATGGGCCCATATGTTGTTCGGCGAGTTGGTAGATTTGGTGATGTGGATATCCAAGATGAGCAAACCAACAAACAACAAACGGTGAATGGCCATCGGTTAAAGCCATACTTGGAAGGGAACGACATCAATAACTTGGAGCTTGACAAAGCGGGCTACATTCTACGCCCGGTAGATGATGATCATCCATGAGAGGCCCAGGTTTAGTAGTGTACATAGTTAGTATTTTATTTTGTTTGTTTTGTTTAGTTTGCACATTTACCGTATTCGCTTGAAGCTCGTGTTTGAAACAAGTGTGGGGACGTTCGGGTTACGAATAGTTCTAGCATCGTGTTGAGGACAACACGGGATTTTCGGGGGGGTAGGGTAATTTTCCATGTTTTTGAAAAATTATAAAAACATAAAAAATTAGAAAACTGAAACAAAAAACATTAAAAACTGAATTTTTGGCGAAGTGCAAGTGCCCAGAGGCAACCGTAATTTACGGTCCATACCGTAATTTACGGTAGACTTTGGGAAATTTGGGGATTTACGCTGAGAAGCTACTGGATTACAGTGGGATTTTTTGCCAGAGGTCCACCGTAAATTACGGTGGCTACCGTAATTTACGATAGCCTCTGGCGATGAATGGGGCGATTCGAGTTCAGCAGTTACATCAATATATATATATATATATATATATATATATATATATATATATATATATATATATATATATATATATATATATATATATATATATATATATAGGGGAAGGATGTATAGAAAACCCACTTTAATTTAGAAAACCCGGGAAACTCAAAGCTCCCGATGTTTTTTTTTCTTGAAAAAATTTACACATGTTATATACATGTTTTTAAGGGTTTTGGGCAAAAAAAAATCAAAAAAGCGCCGAGTAGATATTTTTTAAAAAAATAAACAAGTTTTGGTGTAACACATGTTACATTCATCTGACATATTTGTAACATGTGTTACACCAAAACTTGTTTATTTTTTAAAAAAATATCTACTCGGCGCTTTTTTGATTTTTTTTGCCCAAAACCATTAAAAATATGTATATAACATGTGTAAATTTTTTCAAGAAAAAAAAACATCGGGAGCTTTGAGTTTCCCGGGTTTTCTAAATTAAAGTGGGTTTTCTATAGATACTTACACAATATATATATATATATAGGGTAAGGATAGTGTAAAAAGTGCTCAAAGTGTGAGAAGTGTATTATAACACTATATATAATACTATATAACACCATATAAACACCGTATAACAATATGTAACACCATATAATACCATATAACACTATGTAACACTATATATCATTATATAACAAATATAACACTATACATCTATCATAGACATGCTATCAGACAACCTATAGTGTTATATTTGTTATATAATAATATATAGTGTTACATAGTGTTATATGGTATTATATGGTGTTACCATATAACACTATGTAACACTATATATCATTATATAACAAATATAACAGTATACATCTATCATAAACATGCTATCAGACAACCTATAGTGTTATATTTGTTATATAATAATATATAGTGTTACATAGTGTTATATGGTATTATATGGTGTTACATATTGTTATACGGTGTTTATATGGTGTTATATAGAATTTGACTGTCCTAGCTCTAATACCAATTGTTAGAATCTGAGGCTCTAATGATTGTGCTTGTTTGTATAATTTGAACAAATCAATAGAAATGAACAGAGTTTAAGTGCAGCGGAAATGAACAACAAGCTTTGTAGACACAATCAAGGAGAGAGACTCCATGGTTGGTTGCACAAGATGAAAGGATTGAATTGAGGAGAAGAACTCACTCAAAACGATCAAATGTAACAGTACAGGGTACTGCTCCATTTATAGACAAACCAAACTACTGAGGCATCTCAGCTGACGTCACCATGAAAACGATCAAATCTTAACAACTGACTTTATACAGAATAGGTGACATACTAAACTACTGCTTTCCCTTTACATCAGTGCTTTCCTCAAGGTTGATAGTCCTTGAGTGGGCAGTGCTTTGTCATCAATAGAGCCTCACGTAATGCCATCACGTAGCATACGAGAGTTGAGGGGGAGTTTAGTTTGTAAAATAATTTATACGGTCTATTAGGACCTCCTCTACCGACATCATCTCATCAAGAGCCTCACGTAATGCCATCACGTAGCATACGAGAGTTGCTTCAATTGACGACCTTCTTTCCCTTCGACTGTTTCTGGAGTGCGCAAAAGAGGTTCCACTGTTTTGGCTTGACATTCTACGAAAACAAACGGAAAAGAGTTCATTTTAATGAAACAGTAACCTCGACACGGCCCCGTGCTCAATGAGCATGGCCCCGTGTTCACCTTTCTGTAGATTTTTGTAACAAGGAATCTCGGGGTTTTAAATTATTTTTTTCAATTTTTAAAGCATTTTTGAGCAGAAATAACTTAAAACAATGTTGCAAAACTTATTTTTACGAGATTCTGTAGGACCGGTTTTGATACCGTTCGATTGCGTAACGAACGTTTCACGTGCGGAATCCGTGAACGAACGTGACCGAACACACGATAACGTACTTCTAATGTGATTCCATTGCTAAATTTGACGTGTACGGTACAAGAATCACAAATACACAACTTTCTCTCTCTACTTTCTCTCTCTAGAAAGTCTTCTCCAAGTCTTCTCCAAATCTTTATCTAAAAGTCTTTTTCAAGAACTAACTAAAACTATGACATAACACCCTATTTATATGGTCAAGGCTTTTAATGAAAGTTCACATTAATTACAAGTTTGCCACCTTGCCATTTCTAACTAAATATGACGTTATGCACTTGATTCCTTCCGGCTTTTCACTATGACTCGGATTGACAAAGGCGATAGACAAAATATGCATCAACAATCTCCCCCTTGGATATTGCCGTAGTCAATCTCGTAGTGAAACTCGTAACGACTTGTCTTTCTCTCTCTCTCTAAGACTCGAACTAAGATGTAGTCGACAGACAACTGCACTAACAAACTCCCCCTTGAATGTTGATGGAATCTTTAGTGAGAGTCTTCAATCATTCACAGCACCTCAATCTTGTTCGAACTTCTTCAGGAACTCAGCCTGGAATAATATCTTCTTCAGGAATTCCTTCCTGGAATCATATGCCTGGATCATTCTCTGGCTCTAACTTTCATCAGACTCCCCCTAACATAATGCTGAGATCTCTGTCTGGAAATCGTTATCACCATTGAAATCAACTCCTGGCTTTCTCTGTTTAAGCTCTCCTCTGGTTCTGATGTATCTCCTGGCTATTCGTAGCAACAGGATCAGAAACCTGCAAAACTCAACCATACTATTACAAACTAATACAATTTGCAATTCAACTTAATGAATCAACAAATCATAAAAAAAGAATTATGAAGATCAAACTGTAGGTTACCATTCAACTTATTCATCAAGTTAATGAACCAAATTTGCATTTCAAATCTTCACAATTTAACATACTCTCTCAAACCACAAGTTCAACATGTTTAGCACTTGAAATGTCAAATATCAGTTCTTCACACTCTGTTGTCGAAAATCTTTTTGTAGTTTTCAAATATCTAACAAACAAACAATATTTTTGGATTTTTGAATTTATAGAAAAACAGAAATGAACACTATTTTTGAGAGATTGTGCAAGAGGATCATATCGGTTTTTGAGACATATCACCAACACCGTTGATCTTGATTAATCAGCAAATGTTAAAAACAAATTTACTTCTGATTGTCAGTATTGTTGTCCACTTAAACCTCTACACAAATTTTCAATTGATTCAAGATACGTATTTAATGTATTAGCACTTAAACTTATTTGAGTGTCCCACCTCTTGAATATACTCCCGTATCCAGATCCCAATATTCTGATCTACAGGTAAGTATAACTACAAATGATATCTGTATATAAATTAGGGGAAAAATGCGAGAACTGAGGGATCTCAGGTCAGAACTTCCGTTCAGCAGAGAGATATCAGCTTCGACTTAGCAGTGGGTCCCCTTTAGAGGATCTTTTCAGCTACAACAACTGATCATCAATTTTATTGTCTAATCAGCTGAGGGCTTTATGCTATGTTTCAAGCATATGAAGAAAGTATTAGCCAGGGACTAGGTCAGAACCACCGTTCAGCAGAAGTCCCGGAATAATACCCCAGACATCAATTGAGTACAAGAACCTAGTATTCCAGAATAAGAAACCTTTCAGACGAGATTTCAGGGGTTACCTATATATCCAAGTAGTGTTCCCCACAAAATAAGTAAGTTTTGATTTTATGTTTATATCTCGAATACAATTTACTAACTGTGTGAAGCCTACTGACACATCATTAGTAAGACTTGTTTAAAAACAATTTTGTCTTTACAAATCTCTAGCATGCTGTGATAATCCACCGATGTACTATCATCTCCTCTTTTTGCAGCAAAACTCATTTTCATTTTTCAATTTTTTTTAAATTTTTCAAAATTTTATTACTCCCCCTATACAAGAAATATGACAACATTATGTGAATCACCTCAATTCACCATTCTCGTGCAAAAACAATCAGAACTCCCCCTCACAACAAACTATTTTCCCATTATGATTTCAAAACACTTAAGTTTGTTTCAATCAAAATGATTTTTCCGGAAAAATTAGTTTGTGTTCAAACCATTTGTAGGTTCGGGGTTATCTCTACATCTTGTTTTCTTCAAACATTTTAAAGATTTATCATTTCCAGTTTGATCATAAACCATCAGTAGAAAATCAAGTACAAATTAATGTCCCTGATTTACCACGTACGAGGCGAAAAATCACCAAAGTGAAATTTCTCAAGAAATGTGCCGATTCATGATCCACGATACCATCTTGGGATCTCCGGCAAGTCAGGTTTTTCTATTTAAACAATTTCACCCAAGCCTGACTGACCTTGGGTGATTTTGAATTCTTGCTCAACAATGGTGGAAAATTTGCATCATCCATTGCTAAACTAGAATTCTCAACTTTTACCTCAACCAATGGCTCCTCTGGTTTTACCGTACCAGAATCATTGCCTGAAGGTGGCTTGTCCGACTTTGATCTGTCAGATTCATCGCCGACCTTTTCCTTCTTCTTCCCTCTCTGTTCTGTCCTCAGATTTGTATCTGATGAATTCGTCTTGCTTGTTTTTGCAACTGAAGGAGTCGATTCATCAGAACTATTGATCTGTTTGTCCCGTGAACCCGAGGACAAAATCTTCTCGAGATATTCTCTCGCTTTCTTTCTCTTCTTCCTCAGTCGGTCTTTCTGCCCCTGAGAAAGTTTAACTTTCGTCTCTAAAACTTTCGGTTGTTGAACTTTTGGTTCTCGAACTTTTAGTTCTTCGGGCTTGACCTTGACTGGAATTCTTGCCGATTTCTGAGACATAACCCTTGATCTTCCCATTGATCTCCTCGGGCAATCTCGGGCAATGTGACCTTTGATATTGCAGTTATAGCACCTCCTGGTCTCATATCTCCAGTACTGGCAATTAACAGCAATGTGTCCATGATAGCCGCAGCTGTAACACATTCTGTTATCGTACCAGTTATCACCGTTGTACCAAACACTCAAGTCGTAACACTGTTTGGCCTGGTGATATTCCTTCCTCAACTTTGTTGGATTTGACGCTTTAGCACTGTGGTCTGACCTGCACCACTTATTACCAACATTTTTTGAGTTTTCATTTTTTATTTTTTGTAAATTTTGTTTTTGATTGGATGATCGATCCGATGAACTTTTATTATCTTTTTGTTTCTGTTCTGCTTTCTTCTTCAAAGGCTTTTGCTTAGAACATTCACCTTTTTCGGTCGATTGCAAAACAGTTTTCTGAAATTTTTCTTTCAAATTTAAAACCAATTTTTGTTTTTCTTTTTTGACATTTTCATCATCGGATGCATCATCACAATCTTCAACTTTGACAGAGTCAAAGTTTGTGACACAGTCACTTATTGGAACTGAATTGATCGGTTTTGGACAAGGAATATTCAACTTGTCAGATTTAGTCGCAAAACTGATCAATTTCTTTTCAAGTTCATCAATCTTGATCCTTGAACTCTTAGCTTCGTCTTCAAGCTTAGATATTCTTTCAAGATGAGACTTGATTGAATTTTTATTTTCATTTTTCAAGTTTTCAAGAACAGATTTTTCATTTTCCAAAACATTTATCTGTTCTTGAAGTTTCACTTCATTAGCTTTCATATTTTTATTCTCCAATTTTATCCAGAATCTTCATTTTCAGATGATTTCTGTTTGCTTTCAAAAACCTTTTCATTTTCTTTCAAACCTTTGGTCTCTAATGTCAAACTGTTCACACAACCCAACAGTTTGGCATTTTCGACTTTCAACTTCTCACAAATACCCTGTAAGTCTAGAATCTGTTTTTCGTCAGCTTTCTTCTTATTGTTCAACTTCTTGATCTCCAATGCTAAACTTTCTGCATCCTTCACAAGTTTGGCATTGACTGTCTTGAAGTTGTGACAATTTGAGCATACTGATGCAGACCTTGACAATTCATTCTTTACAGATTCTTTGACTTTTACAGCTTTTTCTTTCCTTTTCTCATCCTTGATCACCATCTGTTCTTCAATCCTTTTAATGAGTGGAGTAATTGTCAGTTGAGAAAATTCTCTAGAACTTTTCAAGCTCAAGACATAATCTTCCCATTCTTCTTTCGGTAATGCACTGATAAATTTTTCAACCCACTCTTCTGGTTCTTTTGTAATATCTAAATCAGACATTGAACTAACAAGATGTTTGTATCTCTTAATGACACTCTTTGTACTTTCTCCTGGAAACATTGAAAACGAATCAAATTCTCTCTCTAATTCCCTTATTTTATCCATTTTTTCCTGAGTCATATTAAACACATTGAAACCCATGATTTCTTAACTCGGTTTTTCAAACTGCCAAATACGCGATCCAACCGATGTTGATCCAAAGAATTTGTCTAAAAAAGCGATCCAAAACAATCTGAATAAGCGGTTCAACGTGTTAACTTTTGAGCGGACCAAACGTTGTCTATGAGCGGTTCATAATGTCATAAACGCGGTTCACATATAGACTTTTGAGCGTCCCGACGTGTTACTAAGAGCGGCAAATGATTTGAACTTTGGGTTAGTGGGTTGGTTGTATGGGCGGTGAAAAAAAAACTGCGATTGGGCCAACAAGTGAGTGGGGCGGTGGGTTTGATTGAAAAAAAATGGGGCAGTGGGCTTATGTTTGGGCGGTGCAACAGAACGGTGGATTAATAAAGCATATGGGCTTATATTGACTAATGTGGGCGGTGATGTTTTGATAACAAGGCCGATAGTGGGGGACAAATGTAAGTGGATTGATGGATGGTTTTTATGAGATAACCGACAACCCCTGAGCTTCACATGTGCACCTCTTTGAACCGACACCAATGATTGGCCCACTACATAAAATGATTGGCTGAATTAATTTGTCAAAACAACAACTTAATTGTTTGCTGACAATGATGACAAAAGAGCGATTCAACTGACACTTGGAGCGGTTCCCAACTCTGTCTAATCTTAGACGTATGAGCGGTTCCACACCTGAAATTATGAGCGGTTCCAGATGTTCGTATAGGCGGTTCCAACAGATCTGAACATATGACGCAAAATCGGACCGAAAATTCGCGATTACTCCTAAACGGCTCGGAATTTCGAGCTGAAACTTGGTAGGGTTGTAGATCGGGTCTATACGCACAACATATCCAAAAATCAGACGAAACGGACCGTATTTACCTGTTCAATTTGACGTATTTCAGTACAGAACGAGTAGAAGGTGAAGAAATAGGAGAAATCAGATCTGAATCGGCTCAAATCTGCTGAAATCAGTACGAAAACAACGTGTTTGATCAAGCAATCGAGCTCCTAGCTCTGATACCACTTATAGGACCGGTTTTGATACCGTTCGATTGCGTAACGAACGTTTCACGTGCGGAATCCGTGAACGAACGTGACCGAACACACGATAACGTACTTCTAATGTGATTCCATTGCTAAATTTGACGTGTACGGTACAAGAATCACAAATACACAACTTTCTCTCTCTACTTTCTCTCTCTAGAAAGTCTTCTCCAAGTCTTCTCCAAATCTTTATCTAAAAGTCTTTTTCAAGAACTAACTAAAACTATGACATAACACCCTATTTATATGGTCAAGGCTTTTAATGAAAGTTCACATTAATTACAAGTTTGCCACCTTGCCATTTCTAACTAAATATGACGTTATGCACTTGATTCCTTCCGGCTTTTCACTATGACTCGGATTGACAAAGGCGATAGACAAAATATGCATCAACAGATTCCTTGAACAAAAACCTAACAAACATCACAATAAAGCTTGGAATCATGGTAATCTCAAGCTCTAATGGAGGTGTTGAGGTAAAAGAAATGGAGAAGAAGGTAATTGACAAAAGAGGAAAGGACAAGAAGGTTGTTGAGAAACTTCTTTTAGAAAATACCTAGGATGGTATGTGAGAAGATTCCCTCAAATCTCTGTCCCTGGAATGGTCCAAATGTGCAGGATCCTTGGCTGTTTATGAAGTTTCGTCTATCTTTAAGGAATTCATCTGTCCCTGGAATGTCCGCTGGACACGGCCCCATGTGCAGGCGAGGTCCTGACACATTTTGTCCGTATTCTGACAAAAAGTCAGAAAGGAATCTTTTGGTGGACATGGGGGCGTGTTGACCTGGACACGGCCCCGTATCTAGAGGCTGTTTATGAAGTTTCGTCTATCTTTAAGAAATTCATCTGGATCGGGCGGTTCCTTACTGGATGGAACAACCCCAAAGTGCCTGAGATACCTTAATTGCTCTAGATTAAGACGAGAATGCAAGAGGTTGTCGGTGAGTGTGATTCCTATGCTAAATGTAGGTGGACAAGTCCAACCCTTTCCCGGGCTCTCGTTAAAGAAGGTCTATGCCGAATCGCTCAGGTCTATGTATGCACCGAACAAAGTCGATGGAGAGTCCTTCACGGCACAATCGACACAGGGACGACTATCGCTCACGTCTTTGCTAGAATTAGAGGTAATACCGGGAACAACGAAGTTGTTTTTAATTGAATGCGATCCCAACAATTCTTCTTGGTTATCGTCTTGAGATGAATTATTGAAATCCATCCTAAGTTCTTTTAACCAATTAAGAGTTAGATCTTCCAATTGAAATAGTTCATCAAGAAGCATTTCTCCTAGAAGATCCGGTTGAGAGCATTTGAGGGAGAGATAGGGATTATTTTTACTTTCGCCCCTCTTAAGGCTACAGGAAAACAATGGGTCTATATAATGGGGTTTATAATTTAGAAAATAACATTCTAAATCTTTATGGGAACCACCACATATTTGACACCACGTACCATAAGAGTGCCGAAAGTAAAAAATATTAGTATCACTCGTGTTTGTGTCAGAAATTACCAACCGTCGGGATCTTACAGTTCTATTTTCAGTAAGTGAATCTTGGGCACGGGGCGTGTTGAGTGGGCACGACCCCGTGTTCAGCTTACTGTCTGACTTAAAACAGGATTGCCAGTTCCAAAGATTGGGCACGGGGCGTGTTCAGCGGGCACGACCCGTGCTGAGTTCAGCAGAAGCTGAAAAATTAAGAAAATCCTAAAAAAAACAAAAAAAATTAGAAAAAAAAAACGATTAGGCCGTTGATTCCTAACTTTTCTAAAATCCTTGTGTCCCCGGCAGCGGCACCAAAAACTTGATGCGCGTGTGGTGTGATGTATATTTAAGTATATTTTAAACCCTTTTTACACGTTAGTCAAGTTTTAAATTTATAAAACATGATATTTTACTAACACCAAACATACATATGGGCAAGTGCACCCATCGTGAGCGTACTATAGTGTTGGCAAGATACCGAGGTCGTCCAAGGACACAAGAGCTTTTAATACCAGTTAATCCTCAACGTCTAATCAAATCAAAAGTTTAGAAAAATGTTTTTAACTAGAAAAATAAAAACTAACTAAAATGCTGAAAAATAAAATAAAGTAAAAATAGATAGACAAGATGAATCACTTGGATCCGACCCGTGTTTAGTGTAACCTTTGATTATTTCCGCACTTTTGCACTTTTTAAGAGATTATCTTAGTTATTGTAGTAGGCCCCTCTTTTGAAGGTGACGTTACCCTCAACCCAGTAGTTTGAGTCAGCAAGGATACAATCCTAAAGGGTCATATTATTGAAAGATAATTAATTAAGTTATTAATGCATAATGTGGTAGGCCCCTCTTTTGAAGGTGGCGTTACCCTCGGCTAAGTAGTCTGAGTCAGCAGGGATACAGTCCTAAGTAGCCGGGTTATAGTTTTAATTGTAGCTTACATATGAGGGGATCAAAGAGTTTGGACCCCCGCCATTCAATACCGGTGGGTATTGAAGGAGGTCCTACTAAATTTGACCCAGGTCCTTGCAGGATCTATACGCTGAACAAGGCAAGACTCTTACCAAACCGTTCCTTTAACCCCTGACCAGGTATCCAACATATCTCCATATAGACCGTGGAGATATGAATGGTGAAAATCTTTTATTTTATATTGACAATAAAATAATGCCAAGACACCACGGACAAACGATAAGGAAAAATCACCTTCAACATAAGAAACTAGTTATTAAAGTCATTAATACATAACCAAATAAAAAGTGGGAAAAGATTAAAAATAAAAAGTATTACACTAGACACTTGTCTTCACCAAGTGATGTAAGAGACTTAGGCAAACATGGCCTTTGATTGTCAAGAACTCTTACGATCAATCTTGGATTCCGAGATGACTCACACACTCTATGATGGATGATGGATGATGGTGGTGGATGATGGTGTTGTGATGGTGGTGGGTGGTGGGTGAAGTGTGAGAGAGGTGGTGTGCCAAGGGATGGTTTGCAAATGAGCCAAGCACCCCTATTTATAGCCTGAACAGACGCTCGGGCACGGCCCCGTGTCCACCTTCCTTCTCTTTCTTCATTAATTGCAGTTTTTCTACATTAGTTGACCACGCCCCCGTATCCGCTGGGCACGCCCCCGTGTGCAGAAGCGTATCTGTACTATCAAGATTTCCCCAGATTCTGCAAATCTTAGAGTTGACCACGGCCCCGTGTCCACTAGGCACGCCCCCGTGGTGGGTGATAGAAGCTTCTACAGCTTTGTCTTTTCTGCAAACACTTGGGCACGCCCTCGTGCTCACTGAGCACGGGGCGTGTTCAGCCTTCTGTCTTCTTGATTTTGCTTGGTAAGATGCTGTCGGGGGGTTGGGCATGCCATGTTTGTTCCTTTTCTTGTATTTATGTAAGATTTAGCTTCCTTTTTGCTTCTTTTATTCATTTGAGCTCATTTAATCCTGAAAATACAAAAGGAAGACAAAAACACACTTTTTCCAACATTAGTACTAAAATAAGGGTTAGTTTTATGGCACATTTGATGTAATTTATAAGTTGCATTTTGCGCACATCAGCAAGCAAAGTGGCAAAACATGAGAAAGCCTGCCTGGAGAATCAACATGTGTTTGTCCCGTTTGCGTTTGATACCTTTGGTGGTCTCGCTCCTGACGCTGTGCGACTTTTGAATCGGGTTCAAAAATTCGTTAATAGTAATTTTTCGTCGCTAAAGGTTTCAAACTTTGTATTTAGTAGAATTGGTTTTTCTATTCAAAAGGGGGTGGTGGCGCAACTTGTTGCCCGACTACCTGCCATTGCTTTGTAATTGCCCTTTTTCGTGTGGAATGATATTGACGATATATTCTGTAAAAAAAATATCGTACATCACGAGTTCTTTTATAAAATAGATATAGTTTATCTATTTATTTCAGACTTCAAATAATTCGATGATTCTTTTACTAAATAAATATAACTTTTTATATTTATTTTAAACGTCTAAACGGCATCTACATATACTTTGATGAATATATTCAAGACGCGATACATAATACGAGTTTGTTATATGATACTTTCATATAAACATCCTTTTTATACACGTACGACTTCTCGGAACGACTGACACTAGTCTATCGAGATATTTATATTTTTGTATAAATATTTGTATATTTGAAATTTCTCAAAAACTAAGTCTTTTCAAGACTTATTAAATTGTTAGTCCTTAACGAAGTTAAACGAGCTAACAAATATAACTTCTTCGTTTTATCAAAATAAAAATTGCAAAAATAAAAAGTCTTACGAAAACCGACGCTTTTTAGGCCTTTCGCCCTTTTACTAACCACTAACCCAACCACCTACCTTTAACCCAAGCCTAACCCTTCACCCAAAAGTCCTCTTGATATTTACAAAGGTATATAGTTAAAAAGGAGGAGGATTGATTGCTTGGCAAGCCTATGGTAAGAGTAAGTTCCATGCCGTTCTCGAGTGATTCACTAAAATACATCTGCGGCCGAGTGTTGAGTGATCCCCCGTGAGGTATGTGAACTTGTATATAAATGGAATTTTAAAAAGGCATGTTATGCCCTAATAAGTAATTTATCTTATGTAATGTTTAAAATAAATCATGATGAATAGGATTGTAAGTAAATAAAAATAAAACTTAATAAAGAATCGTGGAAATCCCGACACTCTATGACAAGCCCAAAAACCTTCTCTTCTACCCATTCCATTTGGGAGTGTAAAGCCACATTATAAAAGGTTTTGCTTGAAGACAAGCAAAGATTCAAGTGTGGGGGTATTTGATGTGCGCAAAATGCAACATATAAATTACATCAAATGTGGCATAAAGCTAACCCTTTTTTTAGTACTAATGTTGGAAAAAGTGTGTTTTTGTCTTCCTTTTGTATTTTCAGGATTAAATGAGCTCAAATGAACAAAAGAAGCAAAAAGGAAGCTAAATCTAACATAAATACAAGAAAAGGAACAAACATGGCATGCCCGACCCCCCGACAGTATCTTCCCAAGCAAAATCAAGAAGACAGAAGGCTGAACACGCTCCATGCTCAGTGAGCACGGGGCCGTGCCCAAGTGTTTGCAGAAAAGACAAAGCTGTAGAAGCTTCTATCACCCACCACGGGGGCGTGCCTAGTGGACACGGGGCCGTGGTCAACTCTAAGATTCGCAGAATCTGGGAAAATCTTGATAGTACAGATACGCTTCTGCACACGGGGGCGTGCCCAGCGGATATGGGGGCGTGGTCAACTAATGCAGACAAACTGCAATTAATGAAGAAAGAGAAGGAAGGTGGACACGGGGTCGTGCCCGAGCGTCTGTTCAGGCTATAAATAGGGGTGCTTGGCTCATTTCCAAACCATCCCTTGGCACACCACCTCTCTCACACTTCACCCACCACCCACCACCATCACAACACCATCATCCACCACCATCATCCATCATCCATCATAGAGTGTGTGAGTCGTCTCGGGATCCAAGATTGATCGTAAGAGTTCTTGACAATCAAAGGCCATGTTTGCCTAAGTCTCTTACATCACTTGGTTAAGACAAGTGTCTAGTGAAATACTATTTATTTTTAATCTTTTCGCACTTTTTATTTGGTTATGTATTAATGACTTTAATAACTATTTTCTTATGTTGAAGGTGATTCTTCCTTATCGTTTGTCCGTGGTGTCTTGGCATTATTTTACTGTTTATATAAAATAAAAGATTTTCACCATTCATATCTCCACGGTCTATATGGAGATATGTTGGCTACCTGGTCGGGGTTAAGGGAACGGTTTGGTAAGAGTCTTGCCTTGTTCAGTGTATAGATCCTGCAAGGACCTGGGTCAAATTTAGTAGGACCTCCTTCAATACCCACCGGTTTTGGATGGCGGGGGTCCAAACTCTTTGATCCCCTCATATGTAAGCTACTATTAAAACTTTAACCCGGCTACTTAGGACTGTATCCCTGCTGACTCAGACTACTTAGCCGAGGGTAACGTCACCTTCAAAAGAGGGGCCTACCACATTATGCATTAATAACTTAATTAAGTATCTTTCAATAATCCGACCCTTTAGGATGTATCCTTACTGACTCAAACTACTGGGTTGAGGGTAACGTCACCTTCAAAAGAGGGGCCTACTACAATAACTAAGATAATCTCTTAAAAAGTGCAAAAGTGCGGAAATAATCAAAGGTTACACTAAACACGAGTCGGATCCAAGTGATTCATCTTGTCTATCTGTTTTTACTTTATTTTATTTTCAGCATTTTAGTTAGTTTTTATTTTTCTAGTTAAAAACATTTTTCTAAACTTTTGATTAGATTAGACGTTGAGGATTAACCAGTATTAAAAGCTCTTGTGTCCTTGGACGACCTCGGTATCTTACCAACACTATACTACGCTCACGATGGGTGCACTTGCCCGTATGTGTGTTTGGTGTTAGTAAAATATTGTGTTTTATAAATTTAAAACTTGACTAACGTGTAAAAAGGGTTTAAAATATACTTAAATATATATCACACCACACGCGCATCACTTGCCTCTGCCTTGAGCACCGCTTGCCCTATGACAAAGCCCTTGTCCTTGAGCCCGACAAGGGGGGAGACTCCAGTTAGATCTACACAAGCGTGTTTCCCCCCTTCCCATCCAAAGACAAGGATGTCCGCCGGGCGTAAAGTGGACCTCCCCTCTAAGGGGTCAGTCAGGAAATTTACTGGAGCCTCCTTTTTGGCAGAGATCCTGGCCCACTTAAGAACCTCACATAACACATCTCTCACCCAATCATGCCGATATTTAAACCTCGGTAGCTCTTTACAGTGAATCGCGTGCTCGCCGAAAGAATCCATACATGCTTTGCGGCATACCGGACATGGCTCGTCAACTGGGAACAAAGGAATCATCAGTCGGTATCTAAGGATAGCACGGTATTCCACAGCCGACATGTGTTGCCCCAAGCCTTCAATAGGTGCAACAGACAGAAAATCCTGAGCATGTGGGGGACGTAGACATTCAAACACAACTTTTTGCCGAGGGGATAAAACAAACTTCTCTTCAAACCTCTTGACAATTTCGCCATATATGGCATTCGTCAGAATTTTCTGGGATTTAGGAGGGGCGGTGTCGTTAATGTAGAAAACGCCAATATCAAGGTCGGGAAGAGAACTATGCAAAAGGTCCAACGCACTCCTGTAATCGGAGTCTAAAACATCCCCACCACATTCTCGGAGTATGTGGTCTTGTAAACCCCAAGATTGGGTCCTTGAAGCCACGAAAGCATATGAAGAGGCATCCTCGTCCGTACAAATCCCTAAGCCTCCGAACCGGGTTGGGAGAGAACCCAACCTCCACTGGAGATCTCCAAAAAAGGCACCCCCACAAACAACAATATCCTCTAATGCTCCCCGAAGGCCTTCATCAAAAACAAAGACAGCTCCCCCGACCAAAGAACGTTCGAAGACCAAACAGTAATTTAGCAACACTCATATAAGAACGAAGCAAGAGGAGCTCGCTTTGAGGGTCCCGTAGGCGTTTAAGGCACCTCATCAGCTCGACTACACAGTTCGCTCTTTTAAGAGCCATACTACTAATAAACTCTGCATCACGACTAACGGCACCCCCTAGGAGTTTCACACCCCGCACTGGCCTCCCAATCCCCCGAGGGAATAAGCCCTCCTGAACCTTTACACCATTGCAGGTTGGCCAGAAAACTTCAGTTTTCTTTATATTAAGTTGAAGCCCTAAGGAAGGACCCTCAACTCTGATGATATCTAAAGCATTAGCCACTTGGGTGGCATCTCCAATAACCGTTCCGTCATCTAGGTACCAGGCGTGAAATAGAAGTTTGCAGCGATCCCTTATTCGGTGAACAAGGGGGTGTAGAACAAGGGCAAAAAGGAGGGGCCCCAAGGAGTCCCCCTGCTGAACGCTAGTAGTAGACCAAATATACTCATCCCCCGCATATAATCTAGCCGGTTGACCATATAAAAAATCGACCCACGTAGAAATAGAAGGACACCTTTTCCTTACCTCGTACAGTAGGGCTGTCCTATCAACTAAATTAAAAGCGTTCGAAAAATCAACAGTAAGCATAGCAAGAGACCCATCTTGGTGGTACTCATTAAGGAACCTGTTCGCACTATGAAGAACGGCCTCTGCCCCACACGGAATCCCTACCCCAAACTATAAATCGCCAAGGTATTTGGCCATCTCCTTCCCAACACCTTTCATGGCCACCTTGGAGATCACCCTCCTCCAAATCGACCCAACAGCAATACGCCTAATCCCATTATCCGGTTTGAGAAGGGGTGTAAGAGGAGCAGAAACAACAAACTCTGCCAGACTCCTCGGGCACCTCCCCCCCCCCCCAGCACAAATTAACCATAGCTGAAGTAGCCTTAAGCAGGCTATCAGCAATCACATACCCCTTCCCACAAAAAGCATCTAAAAGATGTTGGGCCCTTAAGCCGTCTCTCCCGCACGACGTTCCTTTGGGAAAAGATTTAAAACACCCGAGCACACAAGAGGAGACTCAGAAGGCAAGGAGGCAGGCATGGAAGGAGGGGGCATACATGGGTGCTTAGCCACTAAAGCCTCCAGAGTATGATATTTAAAATAAATATATAAGCCATATTTATTTTTATAAAAGGAATTCGTGTCGTTTAATATTTCAAATAAATATATAAACTATATTCATTTTAGCAACACAATCGTCGTGTCGTTTGATTATTGAAATGAATATATACAATATATTTATTCTTAAAGGAGTCGTATTATTGGACGTTTGAAATAAATACGCAGGCTATATGTATTTGTATAAACGAAATCGTGTTTTTGGTGTTTGAAACAATATAAAAGAGTTGTCAAATTTTCGAAGTTTAAAATAACATAATAGCTATATTGATTTCTATAAAAGAATCCAAATTGTTTGATGTTCGAAGTAAACTACATTCCCTTTTAAAAGAATTGTCGTGTCTTAAGCGTTTGAAAATTAAATATATAAATCCTTATATTTATTTCATGAAATAGTTTATGTTAATGACATTGTTAGGAGTTTTAAAGTGCCGTTGTAAGTAATTATATATATGTATTGTTTTTTTTATAAAAGTCGCTTGATACCATTAGTTGTCGTTTTTCAATAAAACACGTTTTGGTTTCGTATTTCGAGAAAAACGGGCAGAGTTTCCTCTGTTTTTGGACGCCCCCGACAACTATAGTATCGTTATATTTTCCAAATTCAATCAACAATTCAACAGTTTTTATGCATATCCAATTTATATAAACGAAATAATAAATAAGACCAAGTTAATATTAACTAATAACTCATCGTTTTGATCAGTTCGAGCTCGTTTTTACGTAAGATTGAAACTAGAAAAATAATATAAATAAATCTCGATTGTTAAACCGTTACCATTCTCCGCGTCGAGGCGTTGACTAAGTTGACCGAGTCAACTGAGTTGACCGGCAGAGTTAACCGAGCCGACTTGCCGAGTTGACTAGTTGTGACCAAGTTGAACTGTTGACGGCATCCGTAACCTGACCCGAACCAAGCCGTTGACCATTTGTTGACCGAACCAAACTGTTGACTGAGTTGACTCGGTTTGACCGAGTCAAACTGAGTTGAACCAAACACTAACCCGAACATCATCTAATCTGAACCTTTCTTGAACAAAGCCGAGCCACCACATTCTTCTGCCACCATCGCCGTCGGACCACCTCCATGACACCTGTTATCACCGTTAATCATCATCATCCTCCTCGGCGTTTGAAACCCGTCGGATAATAACAAGGACCGCCGGTCTGAGACACCATCCGCCGCTGAAACTCATCGGATAAAGACACGAACCACTGGATCGAGGCACATACTGCCTGACCGAGACACGAACCATCGGTTCGAGACACATACCACCGGTCCGAGTCTCCGACCACCGCTGTCACCGCCGCCTGACTCGGTTGTCGCCGCCACCGTGAGCGGCGGCTCTCTCCCTTCTCTTCCGATCTTCGTCGCCGGAAACCGAGGGAAACAGGGGTGTTGGTGTGATGGGTTTAAAGAGGAATAGGGTATGGTTGTTGTGCTTGTCGCCGGTAAGAAATGAGGCGTCGGAGCTCCGATCTCCGGTCATCGGTGACTGGTGCCGGCCGGAATTACTCCGGTGGTAGGTGTTTAATCGAGAGAGAGTGAGAGAGAATTGTAGGTGTGTGTGTGAATTTTCTGCACAAAAATGAAGATTAAGGGGGTGTAGACCCCTTTTATATGCAGGTTATGTTTAATGGGCTTTGGGCTTGGGCCCAAGGCCCACAAGCCCAAAGTTGCGTGTTATAAGTGGCCCGACAATTCCTAAGAACCCGTTAATGCACCCGATTATCGTAAAAATATCGTGAATTATAACTTTTGTTTAAAAAATATATAAAATAGTGTCGGTATTCGATGTTGGACGCCCTCAATAGTCGGTTGCGGTAAAAATCGCGAAAAATTACCTCGTTGCCGTTTTAAATTCGTTTTCTGATCCGGTTTCGACTGTAGCTAGTAAAATTTCATTACGGAGCTAAATATAGCGAAAAATGTAGGTTCTGAAGGTGACAGGCGTCTCCGTCGCTTCTGTTTCATTGCCGATGCGTTTCCTACCATCGCGTTTTTAGTTCACGTTGCATTTATGTCGTACGGAAGCCCAATAAATTCACAAAATTAATTTCATAAATATAAAATATTCGTGTAACATTCATACTTGCCGGTGTTGTCAGTATTTCGTACGGTATCAGTTCATTGTCGCTTAATATTCAGCAGATTCTTCCGTAAACCACCGTTCTCACCCTGTAAAGTCGTATAGATGTTCCTAGGCACTCCAAAGACCTAATTAAGTTAATCTACGTCTTAAATACTATTTATTATCGCGTCAATCGCCTATTAATCACGTAATTAAGAGCCGTAAATCACCGGTTGTCACAATTCAAGAATGGATGGCTACGTTGAAATGCAATAGGTACGACAAGCCGTCGCAGATGAAGTTGATGGGCACGGTTAATGGGATAAAGGTGGAAATGTCGTTCGATACATTGCGGAAATTGGCGAAATATGACAGTTTGCCTGCTCGTGATTATAAAATCCCGAGTCTTAATGATTTGCTCATTAAACCGGAAGCCCACCCGAGGTGGAATGACATGTTAGCGGCCATGTTTTTACCGGGTACTTTTAGTGGCACTTTATATAGAAGAAATTTGAAGATTGAAGCAAAGTTGCTACTCACTATTTGTATCTTGAACGTGATACCAAGAAGAGGCGATAAACAAGAGGTGAGGTACCCGGAGATACCCGTTCTTTACTCGTTGCTTCACGGGTCTCCCCGTTTTCCGATACGATATTTGATAATGAATCATCTTTGGATATGCCGAAACAAAGTGGGGAGGAGCATCATTCTGTATTGTCGGATTATTACGGGGTTGTTGAAACAGTTCAAGGCGATCACATCGGAAGACAAAGGGGCAGGAAAAAGGCACAAGCCATTTGACATACAAAGGATGGGTATTGGATGCACCTACGATCAGTCGGAAAGATACCACAAGCTCAAGTCGGAAGGTCAATGATGGAGGGCTTTGAAAGTTGATGCAAGGGCACTCTTACCGGGTGAAGAAGATGAGCCCGAAAGCGAAGATGAGCCCCCGAGTGGGGACGAAGATTATGCGGATAAGCCTCATGGTGGGCATATGGATGTGGGCCAAGGGGCCCTAGTCGGGGACATGGTGGTGGTTTCTTTGACTATACGGAGCGCTCGTACGAGCCGAATTGGGCATATGATGGTACTATGCAAGAAGTCATTGAAAACCAACGTCCGCCGGCATCTGTTTTTGACACATGGTTGGGGTCGGAGCGTACCTTCTTTGATCACCAAACAATGATAGGGGCTTGTATGGAGCGGGCCTTAAAGCACAACTTTGACCGACAAGAGTCGTGGAACCGCGCACATGCTTATTCCCGTGAGCAAGAGATGAATGATAGGGACACTGATGACTAAGCCCGGCGGATGCATGCGGATTGGCATGCGGGGCGGCCCGTGGTTGTGGATCCACCTCCGGTGGATTATGCGTCTCTACCACCTTACGATGGTAGTGTTTCGTATCCGACACCGCCGCTTCATCATTCGCAATGGTTGGACCCCCGACGAGAACAACAACTTGGAGCTTCGCAACAAAGTGGAAGTGGTAGCGGCGCGTTTGCTTTCGGAGAGTGGAACGATATGATGTCTTCCATTTTTGGGCCTCCTCAGCCGCGGTACTACTAGTCAGGTCGTGCTCTTTCTTGTATATTTCTATGAATATTTGTTTGTTTGCTATGTTTATGGTCGGGTGGATGGGTGGTGTTAGTTTGTGATGTTATGTTTTGGGTTGTGCGAGTTGGTGGTGTTATGTTTTTTAAAAAAAATATTAAAAAAATAGAAAAGAAAAGGATCAAAAAGAAGTTTGGGGTTTGAGATGTAAAGCTTTTGTTGATGTTGAAGGGTTTAGCGATCAAGTCTTCCCAAAACCATACATTGGGGTCAACGTATCCCAAGTGTGGGGATGGGGGGAAATTTTGAGGTTTTTAAAAAAAATTTAAATCAAGCAAAACATTGGGAGAATTTGAACACCTTGGACTATACCCCGAGTGACACACCGGCAACCCTTAATACCCTTTGTTCTTGGTGAGAATTGAAGCCACACTTGTACATAAATAATGCTTGTCTTTGATGAGAGTGGCAACGGGTGGGGGTGCGTTAGAACTTGTGCTTGAATACGGTTCGAGGCCTTAGTTGAATATGAATGTAGAAAGGATAAGGGCATTTAGGAAGCCTTGTTATAGTGTGTGCGAGTGTGGGATTTGGGGGGTTGGACCTCATAAATTATATATATGAGCTTGGTAGTGAGAGGGGCGGGGGTTTGGACATTTAGTTGCCCATTTTGTGCCTAAAGCCCATCATTTGTTACCCCTTAGCTAGTTTCCCAAAAATTTACCCGACTTGACCCCGGTCTTATAGTGTTAGTAGTTGTTTTAGTAGTGCGTAGATATGTTATGTTGAATGTTTGCTAGTCTATGCTAAAAAGAGAGAGAGAGAGAGAGAGAGAAAGAGGAAAAGAAAGAAAAAGAAAAGAAAAAAATGGAAAAAGCAATGAAAAAAAGTGATGTTGAGTTGTCTTGTATATAGAAGTTTAAGTTTGGTGTTTGTTTGTTTCATTGTGTAATAAAAGACCGGGTTAAGTCCTTCGCTACTACATATATATTCCATTTCCTACCGTACGCCTAGCCACGTTACAACCTTAAAGCCCCTTTGATTTGCATTCATGTTTGGCACTTGTTAGAAGAAGGACCGATTTAGGTACAAGCCTATAGTTGTGCAATCACCCGTTTGCCTTTTGTGTGTCTAGCTTACAAATGCTAGTGCTTACTTGTTGCCGAGAGGAGAGATATAGCGAGGGGTGTGTTGTTTTGGGTGTTAGGAAAGGGTGAGTAAAAGGATAACAGGTTTATGCTTGATTTATGTTGATCGCGTATGTTTTGAAAATGGTTTTGATGGGTTGCTTAGGACAAGCAACGGTTAAGTGTGGGGATCTGACGGGTGGTCCATAGGACAACCCTTTATGGTGTTAAAAGATGTGTTAATCCTGCACTTGATCGCGTAATTATCTTGAATTAGATGACTATAGTTGCTTATGTTTCAGATGCATTTTGGAGCTTAAAATGGAGAAAACGCTACTTCGGATGGAATGGAGTGGAACAGGTCAAGCATGGATGGAAGAAGAAACAAAACAGGAGATCCAGGGGCCCACCGTAAATTACGGTGGCTACCGTAATCTACGGTAGCCCCTAAATGCTTCCAGTTCCACCGTACCACAATCTCTGGCCAGCGTAACAAGTTGAAGGCTACCGTAATTTACGGTATGTACCGTAAATTACGGTAGAGGCTACGAGGAAAAACGTAACTGCCTTATTAAAACCGTTTTCAAGTGTCTTTTCACATTATTCATCATTGGAGACGTTTCTTTGCACTTTGGGGGCGAATTTTGGCTTTGGATAGTGTTTGTGAACAATTTCTAACATTTCGTTTTGTCTTTCGATTCGTATGAACTATAAACTTGATGTTATGATGATCCACCAAGCAATGTCCGGCTAAGCTTTCGGTGATCATCTTAGGTGAAGGTTTTCCTATGACTCTTGTGTGTTTTTCCTTTATTTCTAGAATGATAACTTGGTGTGTTTGCTATGCTTATCATGGTGTATGAATATTTGATTGTAGCTTGTTAATTGATGTTTCAATTCTAGTCTTAATCGTACGTTCTTGGTGTCGCTGACAATCAAGATATCACGGGAAGGGTTAGGGTTGGATATTGATTGATTGATTATCGGGAAACAACCTCGCGTTAATATAATCCGAGTACTTTGTTCCCTTTTATCACAACAAATGTTTATGCACGAGTTATGTATATGTAACTCTTTCTAGTTGGAATTTTGCATAAGTGTTAAAAGAAACCGAAACCTAGGATGATCATTCTCTCATAATCTGAATTACAATCCAGTTTTGATTAGCAATTAGTTCATAAATTAGTTTTTAAATCAAACAAACCAAACTCTTGACTTTTAATTTCTGCATATTAGATTAATTGTAGTTAATTTGTAAGACTATAGAATCAACACATTTTCCACAAACTCCTTGTGTTCGATACCCACTTACCGCTATCTATTAGTAGTAATTGGTTTAAATTTGCGTGTACCTACGACACCACATCAGGGGTGGCAGTAATAGCGGTAGTAGCAGCAATACGGGGTGGCAGCGAGCCACGCTCCACCTCCTGATCAGTGATCTTGTGAGCCAGCCTGATAATCCATGGTTGGTTGTCGAGATTCGTTGCAGTGACTAACCCCTTAACTGATGGTGCCAATCCCTTAATGTAGAGCTCGATCTTGCGAGATGGTGGTCGGGATAAATTAGGACACTTGTTTGCCAGCTCGTGAGACCGTTTCGTATAGGCCTTGATCTCAGATCCTTCCATCTTCAGGTTATAGTACTCTTTTTCCAACTTTTGAATTTCATCCCGAGGGCAGTACTCCTCCCGAATCAGCTCTTTGAAATCATCCCAAGTGGTCGCTTTTGCCATTTCGACGCCCAGCATCTGCACCCGAGCATTCCACCAAGTCAAAGCACTGTCCTCCAAGGTGCCGGAAGCAAACTTCACCCTGTCCCCCTCTGGACAACTACACATAGCAAAAACGGATTCGGCTTTCTCAAACCAACGAAGCAGTCCCACGGGACCTTCAGCTCCATTAAAAGTTTGAGGCTTGCAATCCATGAACGTTTTGAACGTACACAGAGGTGGATTGTTCTGGTTTTGATTCGCTTGGAGACCTAAGGATGAAAGAAAATACAGTACACGGGCATGGTTGCAAAAGTCGCTAGGTGCTCCCTAGTCGGATTCGGGAGTACTCGGGAAGTACTCGGCCTAGGCGGAGATTACTCGGGGAGTAATTAGCCTAGGCGAACAGTACTCATGCCTCGGCAACCTACCTTGTAGCGAGTACTCGGGGAGTAACCGGAGCCTAGGCGGGAGTTTTACAGCCATGCACACGGGTAAGAATTAGGTACGGGATACAAGAATAAAGAGTATTTGGCACATATCGTACCAGCTTGATGGGCTGCCAAGGCCTCAGCCACACGTGTGTTAATTAAGTTCGGCAACTCAGCCTGAGTCATCGCAATGTGACGACGTCCATGGCCTCGTCCGCTCATCATTCTATATAAGAAGAGGGAAAAAGTTTAAGAATCGAGATAAGGTAGGAATCAAACATCACGTTGACATCTACACACTACGAAGTTTACATCAAACAATAGAGCAGAACCCCTTTCACACTCGTTAAGCCTCACTGGGACTCACATGCACCCCCCGTTATTATTATGTGTGCACCCATAATAATAAGGCAATTTGCATGCTTATCTCAGTGCCTCTTAACTCGTGCTAAAAGGTTCCCCACACCCAAATAGCAAAACGAAAGGCATTACAAGATTAAGAATCACAAGAGTCGAAGGGTAGTGCCACACTATCTAGCTTCACTAAACATGCAGCACAGGTAATCACATCAGGGTATCTAATATGTAGTTTCATGCAAGTCGTGTGTGTGTAACTACTAAGCAAGTAATGCATAAAGGTAAACAGAGGACGAACCTTGCAATCTGGAGATGTGTGTCATGGTCGCTTCGATACTGTTTGGTTATAATCTGGTTTTATGAAAACGTTTTAAAACCTAGTTCACTATAACCAGTGGCTCTGATACCCTGTTAGCAGAGGGACTCAGGTTGTAGCACTTTTCTATATGTTAGGGATTCAGACATCCAAATTCGAGTTGGGGAGACTCAATGTAATACCCCCCCCCCCCTCAAATTACCTCAAGGACGCAAACTGCAATTTACTCTAAATCATCGCATTAGGCCATGATAGAATATGAGATTCAAGTATTCAACAATCAGAGATCTTAGCATTTGGTTATTAGAAAATTAACCACCAAAAAAGATGAACTTATAGGAACCCCTACGTGGCTCTATGACTAGCGGGAGTAGCCGAGAACATTGCCCCACGTACGAGACCCCAAGCAAAAAAGAATTCACTGAGATTAATCTATTACCATGATCCTTCAATGGTTTGAACGGTGGCTGGGCCGGTAGTGGACTTTTGATGGATGAGCATTTGGTAGTTGACGGTAAATGTCACACCCCAAAATACCACATGCGGAAACCCCGTGAGGTGTGTGACGTACCAGGATCCAGCCACTAATCACATTGAACTATAATAAGTATTTAGATAAAACATTCCATTCATTCATAATATAGTTTCAAACCATACGTTAAAACCAAAGTAAACATTCAGCGGAAGCATAAGATTATTCGTTGTTCAAGTGTTTCAAAACAATGTGCGAAATCAAGAATAAATATCCAAGAGTTGCGACCCATGACCACTCTAGCACTCCCAGATAGCAAGTTCCAATCCAAGAACCTAAGGACCTGCAAGCATGCAGAAAAGTGTATCAGACAACGCTGGTGAGTTCACAGTTTGTTTTAACTGTTTAATACCAAGTAGTGACTTATGATATGTTACGTTATGTTGATAATAACTCGATACCGCAGATGGCCCTTTTTGCCCTTCTCCAATGCTCTATCAAACATTGGTCATGATTTAAAGTTATTAGTGCACGCCCATCCTATCCAGGTACGTCGTGAGGGTGCCAAACCTAATAGCGCTATCGACTAATAACCCCGTTGCCCTACAAGCAACTAACCCGGTAGTATGATGGGACTTAGGTGATAGAAGTAAGTGTATTATCCAACATCAACGTTTACTGAAAACCATTGCATATTCCCTGCAAGAACATGCGTTTGTGAAATCCACCTCACATCCCCTACAAGGATGTGGGTATTTGAAAGCCGCCTTATATCCCCTACGAGGATATGGGTTTACGAAAATCCGTTAACAAGTTTCATCAGTTTGATTGTCCCCCCACCGGACGCATGCTTGTTTTGAGAGAAGTGAACTCACCTTGGTTTGCTCGGTATGATTAGTTACTTGTTCACACTTAGTTAGTCGAAGCCTATGGTGTTCATGTACACGTAATCAGTTTACATTCACATTGTACACGTATAAGTTTATAATCGTGGTGTGCATTTAAAACAACAGTCACTAAATAGCACATAGCAGTTATTCAAGCCCATGCAAAACCATACTCCACATATATAATTCATAACAACGCTTAACAGTTAATTGTGCCATCCATAGAAGCCAATCTATATTTCCTCAGTCATCACTAACATCACTAACAGGTAGTAACATAGTCATTTATTATGATGCATATTCTAAACCACAGTCTATTGATGGGGTTCCTTCCTATCGACGAAACATCAAGGTTGTTCATTAGTATGTGTGTGACGAAACATGGGGTTGTTAGTCGACTTAGAGGTGTTCGTCGACATGATGTGTGACGAAACACTAAGGTGTTTCGTCGACTGGGTCTTTCGCCGCCATACACAGCAGTTTTCCAGATTCATTGCCCTAAACATGACAATTTCTTAACATCGTCCAATCCGACTGCAACAATATCGTGACCCTTAACCCACCAATCATCAAACCTAGCCATGAATTCTATATTCCCAGATCATCGTTATGTACGTATTCGTATCACATATTCATTTAATATTCATAAAAAACTGATAACTTATACTACAAAGATCAAACAGAAACATCGACTCTGAGCAGTGAACATGAATGATTACAAATCATAGAGTTCTCATCCTGCAAGTTCTAGTCTAACTTATTAGCAATAAAACATCAAAACCCTAATTGTCATAGCATAAGAGTATGGTTTCTAACGAATCCCTATATTCACAATAGATCACGACCATCACAAAACAATCATCAATCAATGCATCGAGCAGATCAAGTCGGGTAATCACTTACTAACCGATTGTAAGATGAGACTGGGAATAGCTTCGAGAGGAATGATGATTGTCGTCGAGTGCAAGGGAGAGTCTAGGGTTTCGTTGGTTAATAACTTACGTATACAAATGCGCACACCAGCCAAATATAACCAAATCACCTTTGGGCTTCACTTGGGCCGAAAGCCCATCTCGGCGACGAAACATCAATGGGCGACGAAACTCCATTCTTCGTCGGGTCCATCTTTCGTCAAGCACCAATTTCATTATAATAGGTTTTTATTTAAATGCCCAATTATTAACTCACCAAATAACTAACTTAAATCGAAATCATTTTAAAATAATATACGCGATACAACGTACAACGAAATGTAAAACAGGATTGTAAAACAGATGACGCGTAAAGGAAAGGTCTTGGAATCTCGGGTTGTCACATCATCCCCAACTTGAAAGAAATTTCATCCTGAAATTTCATAAGTAGTCCAAAAGCGGCGAAATGTCGGGTCAGGATGACTGTGGATTTTCCCCGAGTGCCACATCATCCCCAACTTGAAGGGGAATTTCGTCCCGAAATTCATTAGTTGCACCAGGTTTAGATTGTTTCTTTGGGAAAAGGTGAGGATACTTGAGCTTCATCTGATCCTCGTGTTCCCACGTGAATTCTGGTCCACGTCTTGAGTTCCAACGAACTCTCACGATTGGAATTCGGCTATGCTTACGAACTTTGACTTCTCGGTCCATAATTTCGATTGGTTCTTCGACAAACTGCAACTTGTCGTCAACTTTCAGCTCTTGAAATGGTACTACAAGTGTTTCATCGGATAAACTGTGAAACATGGAAAACATCATGAACGTTACCCAACTCAGCAGGTAACTCGAGCTTGTATGCCACCTTACCGATTCGTTCCAGAATTTTGAATGGCCCGACATAACGCGGATTAAGCTTGCCGCGTTTCCCAAAACGTACCACACTCTTCCAGGGTGAGACTTTTAACATAACGCAATCGCCCACAGCAAACTCCAAGGGTAAAGGGTATGGATAAGATATACAATTTGAGCTCAATACCCATACCCGAAACTGTACCCAATTTATACCTGAAAATACTCGGAACTGGTGATGAAAACGTGTCTAGAATAGTGTGTTTTGTATGGTTGCTACATATGTAATATGTAACCTAGTTTTAATATATGTAGCGGATGGGGCTCATTCACTAGGGGTTGTCTAGTGAATGAATCTGGGTTTTAGCAATTGAAGCTCAATCGCTAGGGAAGTGTCCTGGCGATTGAGATCATCAGCAATATATATATATATATATGTGAGTTTACCCACATTCGCACATAACTTTTCCAGACTTTGAATCGTGCCTAGAGCCTAATCATTGTAATTGCGTTTATGGAGAAGTAATAGAGCTTAAACGTTTATTTACATCGTGTGTAATTCGTTGTGTGTGTTCGTATGGATTTCACATGTACAAACACATAGTACACATATTAGATTCGTAGATCAATCAGAGCAGGTATCTAATTTAATCAATCTGACAATCGAACTAGATCACTTTGCTCGTGTTTTTGTGGTTGAATTTGATAGAACAGGAAGTTTGAGAAATCTAACTACAATCGAAATAAGTAGACGTTAAAGAAATCATCATAGATTCATATTACCGGAAGAGTTTACACCATTGAAGCCGGGGAGATCACATATGATCTCTTCTCAAACTTACACACCACACTCATTCGCTACACTCTCATGTTTGTGTATTTTCTTTTATGCGAATGAATTGAGGTACTTATAAGCCTCACTCTCAATCGCTAACAGCATGTTAGGGATTGACTAGTTCGCTAACATCCCTAACAAATGGACCCAGTTCAATTGTTTAGCGTACTGATTCAACACGTGACTATACCTAGCCTATTCGAAGCACACACTAAAATGCACCAACATAATAATATTTGTACTAATATGTAGTCATTTTATCTTCTTTTATTGTCAATTGCAACATTGTTACAGTTTATTACACAATTATTTAGCACAACTCACATTTTTACATAAAATATTTACCAAACTATGATAAGTACACGTTATATCCAATTACTTAACAAACTATAAGGGGTGGGGGTAGTCACTAGTGATAGAATTCTATCACTCACAAGCATCCAATCAACTCCTACCATGTCATCAGCCACTATTCTATCACTCACATCCTTTTTAGTGGCAATGATCATCACTCACAACACCTAACAATAAACCCCCACACCCCCTCACATCCATCATTTTTCACGCGTTATAAAAGTAACGGAAAACCATCACGTTGAACCTATCACTCGTGAATGTTTTGGTTGCGGTGGACATTTTGAAACTTCCACGCATTATGAAGTTTTATCACGGAAGTTTAACGATGCGCCCCCAGTGGCCTAAGTACACGTTATATCCAATAAAAGTAATTGGTTGTTGTGGATACCGGTAAAATGATATGATTTTGGGTAAATTCACCTCCATTCTAATAAGCTGCATATGACCACGTGATAAAAGATGTTATATAATAAGTTAATAATAACGCATTACTTTCTTTATTCAAATCTATCTTCCTCCCTACTTTCCTTATTTTCTTTTGAATTGTCTCTTTTTAACATACTATATGCTTTGAACTACTTTTCCATCCAAAATCCAAATAATCATCGGAAAAGAATGAACGAGGCTGCTAGTTCCGTGGTGGTCGGAAAAGTAGTGGACTTGGTGTGTGGTGTGGCTAAAAAGGAGATTAGCTACGTGTGTAATTGCTCTGAAAATGTTGAAAAATATAAAAATGAAGCTGATAAGCTGTCGAGTATGAAGGGAAGGGTTCAGCAACAAATAGATTTGGCTAAATCTAAAGGGGAAGTTCTCCTAGAAGGTGTGGAAGAGTGGATGAAGAAAGCAGATGGTTATACATCCAAGGCCACACAGTTTACTAACGGAGAGGACCAGGAGAAATGCTTCCATGTGTGTACCCTCCGTCGTTGTAGTAAGACGGCGATAAAAAAAACGTTTTATCTTCAGCAGCACCAAGAAGCCGGTAAGAGTTTTGAAACTTGTGTCTCCCTTCCTGCTCAAGCCCCAGGATTCACAGATCTTTATCAACGTAAAAATCTTGAAGATATCCATACCCAAAAGTCGACTTTGAAGAAAATCATTCGAGCTATAGAAGATGACACAATTCAAATAGTTGGAATCAATGGCTTAGGAGGTGTAGGTAAAACTACACTAGCTAGTGAAGTTGCTAAAGAAAAAAAAAATGAATTTGCGGCTGTTGTGTTTATAACCGTCACACAAACTGTTGATGCTAAAATAATTCAAGAAAAGGTTCGCGTTGCGGCAAGTAGAATAATGAACGGAGAGAAGGTTCTAATCGTTCTAGATGACGTTTGGGAAGAACTGAAGCTTGAGGAATTGGGCATTCCATGTGGGAGTGAGTACATGAATTGCAAGATTTTGCTTACATCTAGAAGCAGAGACGTGTGTGCGGCAATGAATGCCCAAAAGAATATTTCGGTGAACCCTTTGCAAGAGAAAGAAGCGTGGACCCTTTTTGAACGTGTGGTTGGTAAAAGTGAATGGGACGTTACATTGAAGGAAGTTGCATTAAAGATTGTCAAGGAATGTGGCGGATTGCCACTTTTTATTCAAGCTCTTGGAAAAGCCCTAAAAGACAAAGAAATTAGAATGTGGGAGGTAGCGCTTCGTCGACTACAAGCTCCCGTAGATGGGGATGTCACCTATAAAAAGGAAGGTATACTGCAATTGAAGCTAAGCTATGACCATCTAGAAGATGAAGTAGCTAAGTCGTGTTTCTTATTGTGTAGTATGTTCCCAGAAGATGGAAACATTGGCCTTAAAACGTTGACACATTATGGGCTCGCTCTTGGGATATTTAATAATCCCGATAGCATTCACGATACAAAAGATATAGTCCAACTGGCTGTTGAGTCTCTTAAATCATCTTTCTTGTTATCCCCTGTGGATATAAACATTTATTCACTGGTTGGATTTCGTTTACAACAACAAGAAGAAGAATTATTTAAAATGCACGACCTTGTTCGTGATATGGCATTGTTCATTACTTTTAAAGGCGATGACAAGTTTTTGGTGAAGTCCGGAAAAGGTTTGAGAGAATGGCAGCCAAGAAGCGACGTTATAAAAAGCTACAAGAAGATCTCGCTCATGGAAAATAAAATATGTAAGCTTCCTAATTATGAACCTGATTTGCCGCATCTTGATACTTTCCTTATACAAATGAATGAACTTTCAATTGTTCCGGATGAATTCTTTCGGGGCATGAAAGAGCTGAAAGTTTTAGATATGCGGGGTAACAACATTTCATCTCTCCCACAATCACTAACGCAGCTCACAATGCTACGCCTGCTAGATCTAAGTGATAACATGTCTCTCAGTGAAATTTCATTACTTGGGGGGTTGTCATGTCTTGAGATTCTAAAGCTTAGACGTACTGGAATTATAAATATCCCTGAAGAGATCGGACGATTGACCAATTTAAGGCTACTGGATATTTACTCTTGTGGTGATCTATCTTACGTTACACCTGGTGTGCTATCAAAGCTCACTAGGTTGGAAGAGTTGTATGTTCAGTTAATGACGGGGGATTGTAATTTTCTTACGGAACTAAGCGAATTGACGTTGCTGAAAATTCTGCATTTAAGAGTTTGGGAATTGCATTATATTCCCAAAATTGAAACCTTGATAGAATTTGACATTGGGCCACCTGGATGCGCATTGCGTTTATATAAACGCTGCCTAGAATTTTCAGGATATAAATGCTCATGGACGGTGCCAATTAGGAAACTGATTCAGCTATCTGAATTGTTAACATTGTCATATATAGAAGATTTGGATAACATCTTACCAGACCTATATCAAGAAGGTTTCGATGAATTAAGGTATATTTCTTTGTCGTACTGTGAGAATGTTAGAAGCTTGGTGAAGACATGTGACTTAGATGGAATTCAGACTTCAAATGAAAGTGGTCCGATGAAAACAAAGGGAAAGTTTTTTTCCTATTTGGAAGGAATCAAATTGCACCGCTTGAATAGCTTGGAGCTTCTGTGGGATAACCCACATCAATATATAAGCTTTTGTAATCTAAGGAGTATCAAGATAACAGATTGCCCCTCTTTATTAAAGCTATTCCCTATAAGCGTAGCGCAAGGGCTTGTCAATCTCAAACTCATAGAGATTATGGATTGTGAAAGTTTGGTGAATGTTATTTCGGATGGAGATGAGCAAACAACTGGAAGTGAAATTGAATTGGTAAAACAGGATACAAATATCGTGTTCTCCTTTGATCATATTAAGCTTTATTATCTCCCCAAACTTGAGAACTTCTACTCTGGCCCTTCTATCGTCAAATATCCTTCTTTGAAGTCTCTTTTAGTGAGCAATTGTCCTAGCATGACGAGAGAGAGTGTAGCATTAATGATTATATTGCAGGAAAACATGAGGTATGAAAAGTGCATGCCTTAAATTAATAATATTGCTTTGCTATGTGAATTAATTTGTTACCTTTACAGAAGAAAGGGAAACTTCACGATGACGGAGGGATGAACAAGGCTGTTGTATATGCTTTCTAGTATGTTTATCGTGTAAGTCAACAAGAGAACTTAATGGTTTATTTTTTTCTCTTTTTTCAATGGGACTCAACCATAGGTCTATTATATATAGCCGAAAAGGAAACCAAGCTGCTTAGTCATATATCAAACTGTGTAAATGGTAACTAAACTGTGCAGTTAAATTTGATCGAATTGTTTTTAATTATTGAGCTGTAAGTTTTGTTACAAATTGAGAAAATCTGCTAGTACATAGTTTTTATAATCACACGTTTAATATTTAATTTTCTATGATAATATGATGTGGTATTTTGTAAGTCCAAGTTATCTTTTAAATTATTTAGGATTTTTGTTCACCTAAGTGAGTAGCTAAAAAAATTTTTAGCAGACACCAACTACAAGATGCAAAGAATAATCCCCCTTTCAATTAACTTCACCCCTTTCTCCTTTTAATTTATTTCCAGGTATTGAATAATGAGTTGGTGCAAGGAGATTGCAATATTTGCTCCAACCAAGGTAGGCTAATTAAACCCCCTTTGCCATGCTTGTAAATAGTTTCACAACACTATTAACCAAATTATTGCACTACACTTCAATTGTAGTTGCACTTCACTTTTAGTTGTAGTGTAATAATTATCGCAGTGCAACAAATTTTAAGTGTAATAATTATTACTCTCCTTTAAAATTATAGTGTAATAATCACGTTAGTGCTTTCGACACACACTACACGTTAAAAATTATGTGTACCACCCTATATACATGTGTGTGTGTGTATGGTTTTATATGTTTATTATTTAGTTTTATGTGTTATAGATGTTATACACATAATGCTTTTCTATATATAATGTAGACATGTAGGTAGTGCTTTTGGAATAGGATTGGGATGGAACTGGTAGATTGCACTATCTGGTGGTATTAGATATTTACTTTGAAGCAAATAACTTGTGTTAAACTTTTAATTATGTTTGGAATTCATTTCGTTTGTGGCATGTAATTTTCTCAACTCTAATTATGTTACAAGTACACTTTAAACATTCTCGGCCTTAAATTCTTGCCTGTTTACCAACTTAAATTTTTGTTCAATGTGTTGTTGTAATTGGCATGTAACACCAAATTTTGATAATTGAAATTGATGTAACATAATTCACAATAATCAGTTTTAGAAAAGCATGAATTAATCCATTTTGCATGTTCAGAAATCCACCTCAAGCTAAGTAATGGAACACAAACACAGCAAAAGAACCCCATCAAAGAAACCCAAAGGAAAGCAAACATATAGCAAAAATCCAGATCAATAAAACCCAACCAAATCATACACAAACCCATAAATAGATATAGAAAAATGTGTTAGTGGTTGTGGATTTGTGGTTGTGTTGTGTAAATTGAAATGCATTCCAAGGCCCAAGTGGCAAGAGATGGGATCATCTAGCCCAACAAGCATAACTTACATTTTGTTCACATTATATATAATTGTTTTTGTCACTATCACCCATAAACACCCCTTCACTTCTCTTTAAGTTTTGTTTAAACCTCTTACAATCTAGTTAGTTTATTATTTTCCCCATATTTTAGATTAACTTCTGTTTACACCCCTGTAAATTTAGGTTGTTGGCCCTTTTCCTATAACTAATTTATGTTGGATTAATCAGTTCGTTTACAGGTCATGGGTGGTCACGTATCGGGTCATGGGTACGGATCAAGACGTTGAAGTTTGCATGAAATAAACTACGAGTCTCATGGGTTTACGTGGATGTTACATGGCTAGAAGTATTTATACTTTTATATGTTATTTCTTATTTAATAGTTTATTATTTAGAATAAGTATTATAGTTTGACCAAATAAAGTGGAGATAGAATATGCCAATATGGGTCAGTATGTTTTACCGAATAATGTTGTTTACTGGTAGTTTTTAGGTGGTTTTGTTTATGTTGTTTACCGGTAGTTTTTAGGTGGTTTTGTTTATTTTCGTTGCTCTTGTAGGCTATTTAAAGCCATTTAGGTTGAGGAATAAAAACAGCCTTTTGCTTTTATAGTATACAGTAGCTTTCACTCTTCTGCATTTATATTGTTCCTACACTTATTATACATACATACATACATACATACATACATACATACATACATACATACATACATACATACATACATACATACATACATCCATCCGTGAGTGGTGTGTGTTTGGAGTGGGGCCTGAACCAACAATTTACACTACAACCCCTAAACTTTAATAAATTATCATTCTGAGTTTTTAACGAATTTTAAGTTAAAGTAATTTTTATGGGTTTTGTTTTTAGTATACATCCACATAAAATGTGACTTTAGAATATACCGTTACGACGTGGTTTTTTTATTGTCACGTAGCATGTCCCGTTGCGTTTTGCTTATTTTTATCTATGTTTCGAACCTGCCGCGGAGTGTACTTCTGCAATAGAAAGAACACCTTTAGATTTTAATTGCGAGAAAACAATATGAAAGATTAATGTGTTTTGCATGAAGATAACACATGAAGAGTGTGAACAAAATGACTAAAAATGAGCAAGTTTTTTCCTTCAAAAACATAAAATCAACATAAACAGAATTTCCTGCAAGTGAGGCGTAGATGCGCTGACATGTCCCTTCACAAAATCTATAACCTACAACAATATACATAATCAACTATTTTGTTCAAAATATAAATTGTGAAGGGCCATTGCAATCGTTACGAAATTTTGATTGATTTCATCTACAAGATTGACAAAGTTTCATTATTGGTATTTAAGAACCATGAATAAGTTTTATCTCACCAGTTCTTCAGCTTCTTTTTCACCAGTTGTACTTTATCACCTTCTCAGACAACCCTAGTATATATTGGTATGGTAATTAGGAATTTTAACAGTTTTTGGTTTCTTAAACTAAAAATATACATACACGAGAAATGACAATTTTGACCTGTTTACTTATAAATGAGTTGTGGCCTATCTTGAATGAGTAATATACAAAAATTAGCTGTAGGGGAGATAGGTCAAGCGAGTTGGCCTCCTAAGTTGTTTTTATTTAGAAATTCATAATATTATTGTAAAATAATCAAGTAATATAAATAACTTCTTTAAAAAACAAATACGTGTTTTATGGTTCAACATGACCTGGTCCATTTTGGTCCATAGTAAAAGATAACCTGTTTTAACAAGTTGTCCAGCCTACCCATCTTGCCACCTCTGGCATACATAAATCGCATGTCTTCCTCATACAATGATAGTTGATAAGTGAAATAAAGATAATGAATGAGGTAATGGTGAGCCTTACCATTTTGGCTCCGTTCTCCAATTGTATCAAGAAAATCTTTTGCTTGATGATTCACCAAATCAGGACCCTAAGCAAAAAGGAGCCAGTTTAAGTTCCTGTTAAACAGATGGCCTACTACAATCAAGATCACACAAACCACAGTTGGAAACATAATGAATTGAAAAAAGACCGAGACCATTCCCTAGAGGTGGAAAAATGGGCGGGTTCATACGGGTATGACTGGAGTAGTGGGTCCATAGGGTTTTGGGTCAAAGCATGTAACTTTTGGTATAGCTGGTGTATAGGGTCCAAATGGTTTCGGGTCAAAGCATGTAACTTTTGGTATAGCTAGAGTAGCGGTCCAAATGGCCTTGTGTCAAAGCATGTAAATTTTGGTATGGGTGGGTAACAGGTTGGATGGACCATAAACAGTTTTTGTTTAAAACCTTTCATGAATAATTGGTATGCCAAATATTATCACAGAAGTTATGATATTTCAATAAGAATTTAATTTCTTAAATACAGAGATTTAGAATGATTTATGCATAACCATTTGACCCAATTCCTTTTTAGCAAATTTTAAACTTTTTACCCAAATTGCCCATTAGAGGTTAAACATAACCCAAATCGACCCGACCCAACCCATAAATAACAAGCAATTTTACTGGATTTATAGGCATTCTATACGCAAAGAGTAGAATGTCAATATACCTCCGAATAGAAATTGGGTGGGAAATTAGGAGCTTCCAACCGATAAATTTTAGGCCAATTTGCTTGCAAAAGTAGTCGAATATGATTTTTTTAATATATGCTATTTAACTAGTAAATAATCCCACCCGCTCCTACGGAAATCAAGTGGCATGTCCCTCTTTTGGAGGCATCACTACCCTCAGCTATATTGGTCTGAATCAGCAGGGATAGAGTCTCGCAAGGCCGGCTTAAAGTTTTAATAGTAGTTAATTTATAAGGGATTACAAGTCGTTCTTACTTCCCCCGATTTGATGCTATCTGGCTGAAGGGAAGTCCTAATAAGCTTGAATCAGGTCCTCGCAGGATCTATATACTGAACGAGGCAAGAACTTTACCCAACCACCCTTCTAACCCACTTCCAGGCAGTTAACGCGCTTTATATAGACTGTAAAAACACGAATGAGTGAATCAACAAAACATGAAGAAATGATTAAGTAAAGTTCACCTTCAGTATAAAAAAACTAGTTATTAAATTCATTAATACAAACCCAAATAAAAAATTACCAAAGCTATGAAATCAAAAGTAATACATAACTGATTTTGTCTTCACTAAGTGATGTAAGAGATTAGCCAAACATGGCCTTTGTTTGACAAAACTCGTACTGTAGATCTTGGATCCCGAGACTACACACATACTCTAGGGATGGATGATGGATGAAAGTGGTGGATGGTGGTGGTATTGTGGTGGTGGAGTGGTGGCAGGTGTGAGAGAAGTGGTTTGCCAAGGGTTGATTTGCAAATGAGCTAAGCACCTCCTTTTATAGCTGAAAACATTAGCTTCACACGGCCTCGTGCCTGCCAGGCACGGCCCCGTATCCTTCCCTTCTCTGTCTTCATTTAATGTTGTTGTCAGCCCATCTGCACACACGACCCCGTGTGTCAATGGCACGGCCCCATGACTTCTGTACTTGTTGTACAAATCCAGATTTGCAAATCTGAGAGTTAACCACGGCCTGTGCTTCGGGGTGTCCCTTATCATTTTGTGTTTGTCTTTTTTCCTTTGGGAATCTTGAATGGGGCACGGCCCATGCCCGGCTGGCACAGCCCCGTTCTTGGGTTCTGGTCTTGTTTTTTTTTTGTTTTTGGGGTGAAGCTTGGAGGGTCGGTATGGTGTGCCAACTTCCTTTCTTCGTATTTATGTTGGTTTTTTCCGCTAATTTGTTTCTTTTGTCCATTTAAGCTCTTTTAATCCTGAAAATCAAAAGTAAACAAAGAAACACACTTTTCCAACATTAGTACTAAAAAGGGTTATTTTTATACCTCATTCGATATGATTTATATGTTGTATTTTGTGCATATCACGATAACCACAATACATAACAATGAACGATAGTATAATTTAAAGCTTAAAAGTACAAGTAGCGTACATCGGTCTTGATTTCTTTGCTGCTTCGTGTGACTCGAACCTTCTTCTTTAACCCTTATACATAATTGTTTATAGTTAGAATTCATGTCTCATACTCACTTCATGTATATTCTTGGATGTAAGATCATAAAGCTTAACACGTATGTCATTTATATACTCAATTCATGATCATTATGTAGGGTCCGAAGTCACATTGCAAAATTCTTGACTAAGGCATTTCATTAAACACTTGGTGTGTACCACTCACAAAGCATCATGTACAAGTATTATATGCATAACCTACTAGTTCACATCATAAATCATCAAATCAACTAAATTCACATAATCCTTCATCCTATATTAATTTATCTAACAATACTCTAATACATGCACATTCATACGTCAATATTACACAAATTTCACTACTACATGATCACCATATCTCATCATGCTACTACAACAAGTGGGTTTCACTTCAATTCATCAATATAATCAAATTCAAGCATAAATCATCTTCTACAAGATGATTCTAACCCATATTCAAGCTTAATTTCATATAATTTCATGGATTGGTAACAACCCACTTCACCAAGATCATCATAACATAAAATTTAACTTACCTTCTGTTGAAGACACTTAGATGGTTAAAGAACTAAACACATGCATTCGATTCTTGCCCTAAAACACATCCAATTTACTGAGTTTTTATGATTATTAGAGGAGAAGGGTTCTCCTTTTCTCTTGCTTCTTTCTTGCGACCCACACACACATACACACTACACCTTTTATTTCTTTTATTTCTTTTTATTCAAATGTACAATTTCAACCCCTATAGTTCCATTTGTTATTATTAAAGCATAACTTTCATTCTTTCTACACTATTGTCATACCATTTAACTTAGTTAGTCAACTAAAGTTATTATATTGCAAACTAAAACATTTAAAGGAACAATAAATCAATTATGCATTTTTTGGGTGTTACATTACACGCCCAACATTCGATATCCAAGACCAGATCAAAGAAGGCCTTAATCAAGATTCATTTGCCAAACATCTTGTCGCCTTTAGCTCGAGATGGAAAGACACCACGATTTTGATTAAAAGGGGTTCTTTTATTCACCAAAGGAGACCGACTCTATGTACCAAGGTGGGGCAATCTTAGGTGATCCGTGATGAAAGAATGCCATGATTCTAAGTAGGCTGGTCACCCTGACATCAAACGGACATTGGCACTAATCGGAGGTACGTTTTATTGGTCACATATGGCAGACGATGTTGAGGCATACGTGCACACTTGCTTAGTTTTCCAGCAATATAAGATCGAGCAACGCCAACCAGGAGGTTTGTTAGAGCCCTTACCGATCCCAAATGGCCCTTGGGAAAGCATTTCAATGGATTTCATCATTTGCTTGCCAAAGTTAGAAGGTTCGAGGAGCATCATTGTGGTGGTTGATAGATTTTTCAAGTATGGAACATTCGTTCCCCCACCAGCCGATGTTACCGCAGCAGAGACAGCGAGGCTTTTCTCTAAGAACGTGATGAAGTATTGGGGCATACCGCAAACCATTGTCATTAATCGAGATCCTCACTTCAAGGGGAGTTTTTGGTCCGAGATATTCAAGATTACGGGGATAGAACTTAACTTTTCAACCAGCTTTCATCCCCAAACCGACGGGCAAACGGAGCGGGTCAATGCATTACTCGAGTTATACGCTAGAAGTTGTACAATTTTCTTATAACATGCAGCGAAGCGAAGCAACCGGGAAAAGCCCTTTCGAGATCGTAACAGGACGTCAACCACTGACTCCTAATGCCTTAGCTGCATCTTATGATGATAATAGCCCAATTGCTTTCAAGAGTCTAAAGGAGTGACACAACAAACTTGGCTCTTATTTCCCTTGACAAGGCGGCTAAAAGAATGAAGAAGTGGGCAGACGATAAAAGGCGACATGTGGAATTCCAAGTCGGGGACCAAGTCATGGTGAAACTTTTGCCACAACAATTCAAGTCACTAAGGGGCGTGCACAAGGGACTCGTAAGGAAATATGGACCCTTTCCAGTAATTGCTCGCGTTGGCAAAGTATAATACCGACTACAATTATCGCCCAAGTTAAAGATTCATCCAGTCTTCCATGCGAGTTATCTCAAGCCTTACCATGCCGACGAAGAAGACTTAAATCAAGGAGTGTCTAAATGGGCACCAACAGTTGTTGTAACATCTTTTGATCGAGAGGTTGCCGAGATCGTATCTGACCGCACTATCCAATGTCGAGGAGTACCAAGCTATAAGTAGTACTTTATCAAGTGGAAGAACTTACCCGATAGTGAAGCAAGTTGGGAAACGAAGGATTCACTATGGCATTTCTGGGACAAGATCAAGAAGTACCATGAAGGCTCGACGAGGATGTCGACGGATTAGGTGGGAGAGAATGTCACAGCCCGCCAAAATTCAGATCACAACTCTCGGGATTCCAGAATAAGGGACTTTTATGGCAGATTTTTGCCTTAGAAAATTCTGGATTCATGGCCAAAAATATCAAGAAGGACTAGAGAATTCTTAGGAAAATATCCAAGATATTTTCCTTAATCTTTCTAGATTACTCCATGTAAATATCTAAGATATTTGTATATTTTATACATAGAATTATCTAGATTAGGAAAGATCTAGTTGCTTAGCAACTAGTATAAATAGGTGATGTTGGCTCATTTGCTAATCACCTCCAAACTTGTACTCAAAGCATCCTTTGTAAAGAGTTCTCAAGCAATACAAGTGTTTTCTTTGTTCACTATCTTTGTTCCTTTTTTGTTTCAAGTCATAAAGAATCGAGTTGCTAGTGGGTTCAAGGCTGATCTTAGCACGGTGACTAAGAGCCGCACGCGAGTTGAACGACTAACTCCGTGACAAAAGTCTCTAGTGTCTCTAGTAATACATAACACCAAAAACTCCCAACATACGCAATACCCCCCCCCCCTTGCGTTATATATATATACTTCACCGAACTCACTCACCCCAAAGAGAAAAGAACGAGAAACCCCCACCCGAGCAGATAATAGATATCTGACCAAGAATTAAACAGGCAATTAAGATAACATAGGACAACCCAACCCCTCACTGCTTATATTCTTCCTTTTGTAGCAAATTTTACATATAACTGACCATCAAAGACAATTTTACATCTTAAGCAACCTTGATAGCTTCTTGTCCCATTCCAACTGTTTGTGCACCTTGAAACAAAATCACTATAATATAGAGCACACACATCTGATTTGATAGAGAAATTCACAAATTGATTCAAAATTGCAAGTTCATCTGGTAGCTAATAGCTTTCACAATGAACCTGAACACAAATTTTCAGATATCAATAAAAAAATTTCTATAATTAGCTTCCAATTGAATAATAAATTAAACATTTTGTTGTAATTCTTAAATCTGACCCTAGCAGGGAAGAGGAAATTGGTGGTATGCTTATAATTGGCGAACAATGTGTCATCAATCAAAAACATTTCCGACGAAGATAACAAATTTGTGTTTATGTTTTGTCGTCGGTAAGTCCCATCTCCTCCTGAGCTACCGCAACCAGCACTCTTCCATTGACGACTGTTGTGAGATCCAAACCTCGTAGTTACCTGGACCCCATTGGAAACCTAGGGATCGATGATAGAGTAGTGCGGGCTAGGGTGGTGGTGGTGTTGATTTATGGTGGCTGGAAATGAAAGTCTGTAGATGTTTCTCGATAAAAAGGTTAAGAGATGCGCACCCAAACTTTGGAATATGATGGCCAAAAGTACCCCTGTGTTCCAATTTCTCACTTTTTTGGTGTTCCCTAATGAACTCTCCCCTTATTTTAGTATTAATAAAGGCCCTCACTATTTGCACACCATGGCAGGCTATCTGCACACTTAAGGTTTATATACGTTGCGTATTGGTCGATACGCAGCGTATAGGGTTACCTCAATACGCTGCGTAGAGGCCTATACGCAGCGTATGTAAGGGGTAGGTACACGATCAGACAGTCAAACCTAGTACCATGTCAAATCAGTCTGACATAGGGTGCGTATTGATCAATACGCAACGTATAGAGGTAACCCTATACGCTGCGTATTGGTCAATACGCAGCGTATTGTCAGACTGATTTGACACCGATACGATGTTGTCCAGGCACGTGAATAAAGTAATACGGGGAGTAGAGAGCTATACGCTGCGTATTGAAGTAAATTTAAAAGTCTATTTAGCTCTCCCTTCTTTTCATCTTCGCACAAGCAACATCATTTTCATCTATTTTCTATTCTTCTGTGTTTCATATTCTTCTTCAGTAGAGAATTTACTCCCCAAACCAAAATCATTTGTTCTGTTTTTTGTTCAATCTTGTTAAAATGTCATCATTTTGGAACGATAATTATTTCGGTAATCGCTATTCTAACGACACATGGGGAGCAAATGCTGCCAATGAGGAGGAGGAGGTTGTGTCTGGAGTCCCTGTTGATCAAAAAACACAGTTGCCAGACTTGAACAAGACTCCCACTCCACCTGTTGATGAACCAAATTACCCGGCGCTTCAAGTGTATCCAGATTACGGATACGGGTATGAATCTCCGTACGTGCAACAAAGTGGATACGGTGCTGAGAATGCACCTGTTGATGAACCGTATTACCCGACGCAGCAATCGTATCTGGGTTACGGGGTATACGGGGGTGAAGGTGGATACGGAAGTTACAGTGGATACGGGGGTGAAGGTGGATACGGGGGTGAAGGTGGTTACAGTGGATACGGGGGTGAAGGTGGATACAGTGGATACGATAGATATGGGGGTGAACGTGGTTACAGTGGATACAGGGGTGAATGTTGATACAGTGGATACGATAGATCTGGGGGTGAAGGTGGATACGGTGGATACAGAGGCTACGGTGGATACGAAGAACATGGTGGATATGGTTATGAGCCCCGTAACACATCACTTTATGAACCATCTACCCCGGGCAATCCGTTTCAAATAAATGAGGTATCACATTAAAATAATTATTATTATTATTGTTAAAAATATTATAATTATTATCTAAATAATTTAATATAATAAAAATTCAGATTCTAATACATCCCAACTGGTAGCCCAGCTGGTTTGTCCGTGTGTTTTGTTTGCGGGAAGGCACGGGTTCGAGTCCCGTCCTTGTCCGGTTTGATTGGGTTTAAAACCCTTTTTGTTTTCTGAATTTAATTAATAATTATATTAATCCTAACTAGTGTATATAAGGAATTAAGTTTCATATTCTAATAGCTCCTAGTAGGAGGATAAACTGGTTAAGGTGTTGCGGTTCTAAACGAGAGGTCACGAGTTCGATCCTTGCAAGGGCCGATTCTTTAAAGAAGACCCCCTTTTTACCGATTTTTGACATATTTACACTTTGGTCCCTGAAGTTTCAATTTTTACAAAACTAGCCCCTGAAGTTTCGAAAATTGATACAAATGGTCCCTAAAGTTTCAAAAATTGACACAAATGGTCCCTGAAGTTTCGAAAATTGACACAAATGGTCCCTGTACTGTACTGTTCAGTTAAGTATGCTAACTGAGTTAGTGTTTAAAGAAGAAATCTTTATATGAAAGTTAACCTGGTTAAACCATTCAGTTAAAATAGTTTCAATAATGACCATATTAGTCCCTGAAGTATAAGTTTCAATTATATTATAATAATAATAATAATAATAATAATAATAATAATGATAATAATAATAATAGTTATTATTATTATTATTATTATTATTATTATTAACATCACTTTTTTTAGTGTTTCATGTCTCTAACTGATTTGAAGAATTGGGTACAAGAAACGGGAAAGGAGTATGGTTACGTAATTGTTACCCGCCGATCAAAAAATATTGGCGGTACTACTAGGATGGTATGGCTTGTGTGCGACCGTAGTGGTGAGCACAGTAGTAAAGCAACAGTTAGGAAAGCTGGTAGCAAAAAAATCGGTTGCCCATTATCATTACTCGCCATCCGGGACGTGACGAATGACACGTGGGAGTTAAAAGTGGACAACGCGAACCATAACCACGAACCTACGACGAGTCAGTTGGGCCACGCTTTTGTGCGAAGATTTACTGAAGCCGAATACAAGCTAGTGGAGCAGCTAACTGCTCAGAACATGGAGCCACGTATCATATTTCAAACCCTGAGAAAGCAGTTCCCCGACAGCCTGCATGTTCAGAAAGACGTGCAAAATGCGGTACAAAAAATTAGAGCGACACTAATGGACGGAAAGAGTCCTATGCAGGCACCGGAAAGCCTGCTGCATGACCACCGATTCATTTACGACACCCGACCGGAACCCAAAACAAATATCGTAACAGAGATTTTCTTTGTTCATCCTTATTCAATCACTATGTGGCGTGCATTCCCGCACATGATGTTGATCGACGCGACCTACAAAACAAACCTCTACAACATGCCATTTGTCCAGGTTGTGGGTATGACGTCGACTGGGAAGTCTTTTTGTATCGCACATTCCGTTATTTGTAAAGAACGAAGGGGTAACTACGTGTGGGTGCTTGAGCGGATCAAGTCAATCTTGCATGAATGTATGATGCCGCGTGTGATAGTCACGGATAGGGAGCTTGCCCTAATTAACGCGTGTTCTAAAGTATTCCCGAACGCAACCAGGCTTCTATGCCACTTTCACATCAAACAAAATATAGTTAGACATTGCAAGAAAGGGTTCGATAAAGAAGATTGGGGGAAATTTATGACGTACTGGCGGAGAGTGTGCGAATCTACTTCAGAGCCCATGTACAAGTACAACTTGGAGAAAATGTATAACCGACTCGTGGTTGCCAACCGAGAAAGTAAGTGTTCCTTCAACAAACGACTCACCCAATCTATTATATTTTACACACGCTTTTACATTTCATTATTGTATTTTTGCAGGTGTCTATGATTACGTCTACGAAAACTGGCTCAAAGACTATAAAGAAATGTCCGTTTATGCGTGGACCGACAACTGTCGCAACTTTGGTCAGCGCACCACCAACAGAGTTGAGAGCCAGCACGCAAATTTAAAAAGATACGTTACGCGCGGGAGTTCATTGGTGCGAATAGCAAGATGCGTCATTGATATAGTTGAAACTCAGTACGATGAAATACAAAAAAGTTTCACCGAGAGCATCGAAAAAACGATAAACCACCACAGACACCCGTTGTTGGACAACCTACTTGGAAAGGTTTCCCATGAAGCACTTGATTTGTTGGCAAAAGAGCTAATGAGGAAGCTGGAGGTGTTGCGGAAACTTAACGCATCATGTGGTTGCCATATGTGGTGATGTGCGCGAAGTGTGTTATAATTTGGATGTATATTTTAAGCCCTTTTTACACTTTTAGTCAAGTTTTAAATTTATAAAACATGATATTTACTAACACTAAACACACATATGGGCAAGTGCACCCATCGTGGACGTAGTATAGTGTTGGTAAGATACCGAGGTCGTCCAAGGACACAAGAGTTTTTAGTACCGGTTTATCCTCAACTTCTAATCAAACCAAAATGTTAGAAAAAGATTTTTTAATTAAGAAAATAAAACTAACTAAAATGCTGAAAAAAAAAATAAAAACAGATAGACAAGATGAATCACTTGGATCCGACTCGTGTGTTAGTGTAACCTTTGATTATTTTCGCACTTTTGCACTTGTTTAAGAGATTATCTTAGTTATTGTAGTAGGCCCCTCTTTTGAAGGCGACGTTACCCTCAACCCAGAAGTTTGAGTCAGCAAGGATACAATCCTAAAGGGTCGGATTATTGAAAGATAATTAATTAAGTTATTAATGCATAATGTGGTAGGCCCCTCTTTTGAAGGCGACGTTACCCTCAGCTAAGTAGTCTGAGTCAGCAGGGATACAGTCCTAAATAGCTGGGTTAAAGTTTTAATAGTCGTTTAACTTATGAGGGGATCAAAGAGTTTGGACCCCTGTGTAACATTTGTGCTTGAAATCATTGTGAACAGTTCAATTATCAATAAAACAATGTTATTTAATCCCAATGTTTGTTTGGTTGTGTTTTACATTTTTCATGTTTTGACTTTTGTTCAATGTTAAACTCTACACCGCTTTCTGGAGAATTATACGCAAACTGGTGCGTAAACGTACTCAGTTTAATGCGACAAATACTCCAGAACATCAACATATACTCAACATACCTTAAATAACCTTTACATAACTTAGAAATAAGTTTTGAAGGCTTTGGTATGGCAAAAACAAAGTTTATTCGCTTATAGGGACTAAACATGACAAACTGCGAAAGTATGACGATTCGTACTAAAACAGACATTCCGGAACATGTCCATAAGTTAAACATACCATCAATATCCCTTACATAGCTTAGAAATAGGCTTTGAGGGGTTTGGTATGCTAAAATAAACTTTTGGATCATTCAGGGACTAAAAGTGTCAAAAAGTGCATAAGTTTGCACTTTCGCGCATAACTTACGTTCTGAATACATCTGGACATCCAAAAATTTATGTAAGCATCTTAATATTGTCCCTTAGTGTTTGGCATGAGAAAAACCCATTCGTCGCACATTTTGGATCGTTTTTCGCGCTTATGCGCATTCCGTCGTAATTAAACGAACATCGCGATCGTACGACCAAACGAACCGACATCCGGCATATTTTTGAGAATGTTTCATGTCCCCCAATGTTTAAGCATCATTCTAGGGACTTAAAGATGGCTTAACGGGCCTTAAACGAGTCGGAAATGGCCTTAAACCATAACAGGGACCTAAACTGTCATTTCTGAAACTTGTTTTCTGATCAGGACCTTCAGGCGACCCGCGTAAGACTAAGGGCAACCTTCACGCGGGCCGCGTCAGCCCTGCAGATGCAGAAACTCGTTTTTCTTGCTGAAAATGGCCTTTCAAGCATCCAAGGGGCAATGCCTCTTCACAATCTCTGGGGTTGGGGTCACATTTTGATACTACAACATCTTGACAAGTGTACGAATGAGATCAAGGCACGATATTCAAGAAACGATCCTAACGGTCTTGCATATCCTATAAATACCCTCCCCCCATTTTGGTTAAAACCCACAAAATCTGATCTAAGCTCTAAGTTGAGGCCTTTGCTTCATACCTGAGCTCCTGGATCGAGATTAGCTTTCGGGGACCCTTCGTAAGTGTTCTTTCGTTCTTTTAATCGCTTTCTAGTCCTAAAGTCAAACTATGTTTGACTTTCTGCGTTGACCAGCCTATGGTCAACACGAAGTTCATTTGAACTTCATAACGTGAGCGTGATCACGATGGTTATAGTCCCTAGTGACTACACCTACTGATCACCACGTTATCTAGGCTCAGTGACGAGTCGTAGTTTCGGCCAAAATGTGCATTCTTGCGTATTTTGTAACCAAACTACTCGCGAGTATCAAAACCATTTGTTTTGATACCAAACCTGTTTTCTAAACTTAGTTAAGCATGTTCTAACATGCTTAGCTCGTCACTTTTAGTATAGTGCTTATATAGGGTCGTAAGGTAAGCGATCTAAACAATCGCTTATACTTTCGAACCCGACCCATTTGGTCGATCATTAGGATCCGACCGAACACATTAGGTGACCATAGTTTTATAGGGAATAACCTTCCGAGGTTATACCTTAAGGTCACGACGTTAGGCGATCCAAACGCGTTTTACGCGAACGACGCGTTAAGGTAGCATAAGCTACCTAAACGGGTCGTAATGGGTCGTAAGCACTTAGGTTAGGTTTCATTTTAGTATGAAGGCTTTGTTAAACCATATTACACGAGCCTCCATACTCGTTTGGTATACAAACCCTCATTCTATCCAAATCCTCTGATTTAGGTCTGGTATATTAACATAGTTACCTATATTAGGTGTCGTTTGATATCCGTGATAGGGTCGTAAGGTAAGCGATCTAAACAATCGCTTATACTTTCGAACCCGACCCATTTGGTCGATCATTAGGATCCGACCGAACACATTAGGTGACCATAGTTTTATAGGGAATAACCTTCCGAGGTTATACCTTAAGGTCACGACGTTAGGCGTTCCAAACGCGTTTTACGCGAACGACGCGTTAAGGTAGCATAAGCTACCTAAACAGGTCGTAATGGGTCGTAAGCACTTAGGTTAGGTTTCATTTTAGTATGAAGGCTTTGTTAAACCATATTACACGAGCCTCCATACTCGTTTGGTATACAAACCCTCATTCTATCCAAATCCTCTGATTTAGGTCCGGTATATTAACATAGTTACCTATATTAGGTGCCGTTTGATATCCGTGATCTCTAGCATTATTTGGTTGTTATACAAGGACTTCAAAGCAATCTCAGGTGAGTACATAGACCCCTCTTTTACTGTTTTCCAAACTGTTTTGGGGTGAAACACATGTGCCTACTTGTTACTTTCATGCTTTCCATGTTTTCATATCATATGCTTATTATGTTCATTAGTACACTTATAGTACATGATTTCATTGTGTTTATGCTATGTATGCTCGTTGTGTGCGTACTTAGTACATCATTTTACATTACATTTTATGCTATGTATGCCTGTTGTGTGCGTACTTAGTACATCATTTTACATTACATTTTATGCTATGTATGCCCATTGTGTGCATACTTAGTACATTTATTCATCACATGCTTACATTTTGGGTATGACATTTGGTTTGTTTAAATTAAACAATGTACATTCATTCACATTAGCTACGCCGCTCGTTAGTAGGTAATGGTACCATAGGACTTGACAACTCCCATTCCTGAAATCTCGGGTTTGTTTGGATTGGAAGGAATGACCGAATTCGATAAACAATAACACATATAGACCTTTAATTTGTTTAAAGATCTATCACTACAGTCACAAAGGCTTGAATGTATGCATTTTCACAACACTGCATAAATGTTTGTATCAGTATAGCATGCATTTATTCCACAAAACATAACTTTGACTTAAACTATGTTTAATTCAATACCCTGTTTTTGTGCATTTTTACCTAAGGCCTAGTTGATATATTTCACTTGCCATACATGATATTTTGGATACACATTATATGGTTTACACAATAACACATGACAATTGATTTATACATGAACAATTTACATTGGTGGTTGGTTTGGATAAATGATTTGAATAACGAGACATGTGTAATATGATACAAACATGGTGGATACGCCGCTGGTACTTTCTATATATAAGTGTTTGTATAATATTACATATCGTAGCATTATCTAAATCATTTCAGTATAGACATATTACATTTTACACAAATAACATATTCTTCACGAGACAATGTTTTACAAACAACTTCTTTTATACAACTCATTTTACTTGGTTATTTATTTTAACCATGTATTACTCTTTTACGTATACATATCATCTGATCTTATCGCTTTTCAAATGATTTACAAAACAAAACAATTTACAAGGTTCATGACTGACTGTTATTAAAAGTTTTCTTTAAACACATAAGTCATGAATTCCATTTTCACAAAACCTATGTATCTCGCAGGCATTTTTATGCTGGCGTACCTACTTTCACATGTGTTTTCAGGAGCTGTCGCTTAGGATGATGATTGTGATACTAGGGCGGACCTGTGCCTTAGAGACATAAAACGAAGATAGACTTAGTTTAATTATGTTATAAACTCTTTATTTCCTGTTTGAAGACAATGTAACACGTTTGTTTGATAAATAAAATATAACTTTGTATGCCATGGTTGTGAAACAAATAATTCTGTCTCAACACTCCCCGACGCTTCCGCCGTGGTTGCATGTTATACGCGTTCGGGGTGTGACAGCCCGCCATCCAATACCTTTAGGCATTGAAGGAGGTCCTACTAAATTTGACCCAGGTCCTTTGCAGGATCTCTAAACGCTGAACAACAACAAGACTCTTACCAAACCGTTCCTTTAACCCCCGACCAGGTAGCCAACATACCTCTATATAGACCGTGGAGATATGAATGGTGAAAATCTTTTATTTTATATAGACAGTAAAATAATGCCAAGACACCACGGACAAACGATAAGGAAGAATCACCTTCAACATAAGAAACTAGTAGTTAAAGTCATTAATACAAAACCAATTAAAAAGTGCAAAAGATTAAAAATAAAAAGTATTACACTAAACACTTGTCTTCACCAAGTGATGTAAGAGACTTAGGCAAACATGGCCTTTGATTGTCAAGAACTCTTACGATCAATCTTGGATCCCGAGACGACTCACACACTCTATGATGGACAATGGAAGATGGTGGTGGATGATGGTGTTATGGTGGTGGTGGGTGGTGGGTGAAGTGTGAGAGAGGTGGTGTGCCAAGGGATGAGTTGAAATGTCTCCAAGCACTCCTATTTATAGGCTGAACAGAAGCTCGGGCACGGCCCCGTGTCCATCCTTGTCTCTCTCCTCATTAATTGTAATTCGCAATTACAATAAATGTGCGTGCAGGAGTCTGACCACGCCCCCGTGTCCACTGGGCACGGCCCCGTGGTGGGCAATAGAAGCTTCTAAAGGTTTGTCTTTTCTGCTGCTTCTTGGGCACGGCCCCGTGCTCGCTGACCACGGGGCGTATTCAGTCTTCTGTGTCCTTGGTTTTGCTTGGGAAGATGCTGTTGAGGGGTCGGGCATTCCACTTTTGTTCCTTTTCTTGTATTTATGTTAGATTTTGCTGTCTTTTTGCTTCTTTTGTTATTTTGAGCTCATTTAATCCTGAAAATACAAAAGGAAGACAAAAACACACTTTTTCCAACATTAGTACTAAAAAAGGGTTAGTTTTATGCCACATTTGATATAATTTATATGTTGCATTTTGCGCATATCAAATACCCCACACTTGAATCTTTGCTTGTCCTCAAGCAAAACTCTTTATAATATGGCTTTATTCACTCCCAAATAGAATGGGTAGAAGAGAAGGTTTTTGGGCTTTTCATAGAGTGTCGGGATTTCCAAGATTTTTTATTGAGGTTTTATTTTTATTTATTTACAATCCTATTCGGCATGATTTATTAAGAACATTCTTTAAGATAAATTACTTATTTGGGCATAACATACCTTTTTTTAAAATCTCATATATATACAAGTTCACATACCTCACGGGATATCACTCAACACTCGGCCGAAGGTGTATGTTTTTAGTGAATCACTCGAGAGCGGCATGGAACTTACTTCTACCATAAGCTTGCCAAGCAATCAATCCTCCTCCTTTTTAACTATATACCTTTGTAAATATCAAGAGGACTTTATGGGTTTTTTGGCTTGGGCTAAAGGTGGATGGTTGGGTTAGTGGTTAGTAAAAAGGGCGAAAGGCGTAACAAACGTTGGTTTGAAAGACTTTTTATTTTTCCTATTTTTATTTTATTTCGATGGGTTGTTCGAACAAAGATATTTGATAAACTTTGTTTTTTAGCTTCATCGATTTTTTTTTAAGGAAGTCATAAGAGAACCGAACGTTGTTACTAAAAAAATAAAATAAAAAGGTTTAGGTGGGTAAAAAGGGTTGTTTTGGGTTAAGGAATGAAAAGGTTTAGGCTCAAGGGGGTTAACTAGGGGGATTTTGGGTAGGTGGTAAAAAAAAGAAAAATAATGGTGTAGAATGAAAAAGGGTTAGTCCTAATGCCTCCATCATTTACTTACTCGGGTTTAAGTTGGTAAGGACCGGGAATGTATTGTTGTGGCAAGTTCTAGAGTCGTATGAACCAAGCGGCTATTCACACAAGAAAAGAAAAATGAGCATTTAGTGTAAAGATATATATATTTGTATGCTCGTTAAAGGCTCAAAACTCACTTTTGTGGGAAAAGGGTTTTTATGTGATCAAGTATATATAATCGTATTTTAACTAAGTTTGCCATGCCTTTTCATAATTTTCTTATGTTGGTTCTTTTTATCACGACGCTATCGGTTGTAATTTTGTAAAAATATAACCTTATTAAGACTTGAATTCCCAACTTAAACTTAGACAAGTAAGAAAATGAAAATTTTTGGAAAAAAATTGGGGTGATTAGCGGTTCCAATAGAGTTTGGTGTAAGGCTTGTTATTAGGACTTGCAAAATTCAAGGTTTTAGCATCCCCCCCCCACACTTAAATTACACATTGTCCTCAATGTGCCCCAAAAATAAGTTTTTTGGTTGATTGAATGTGTAAAATGGTGTTAAAAGCATAATTTTATGTTACTGGCAGTCTGGACACGGCCCCGTGGGGACCGGGCACGGCCCCGTGTTCAGGTGCCAGTGACAAAAATTTAAGAAAAGAAACAGAAACCTGGGCACGGGGGCGTGTTCAGTGAACACGTCCCCGTGTCCAGTTACCTGAACTGGGCGATTTGCTGCAGATTTTGCAGCACGGGGCTGTGTTTGGTGGACACGGCCCGTGCTGAGCCTACTGTAATGGGAGATTGTTGTCGGATTGCTTTGTTTTAGTGCATGGGGCTATGTTTCTCGTTTCCCTTGTTATCCTTTACCATCCAGAGTGTGTTTTATTCCTGCAAATTAAAATTAAACTAAAAGATTAAACTAAACTAAGGATACTTCCGCGGAATGCCTCCGTGGTGCGCCACGTTTATAAGGGTCCTTGGCTAGACCCAAGATGAGGTTATATGTTTTCCGAGCGGGATGTTTTGCATCCCATGTTGCACCGTCGGAGAGCATCATCCAAACTCGAATCAATAACCTTCATGTAATTGACCGGGTCATCGTCCTCTATTCTCTTCCCAACCCCGAACTTCACTTCCTTATCACCATATTTTAAAGTGAGTGTTCCGTCATTCATGTCTGCCACTGTTTCTGCGGTGGCTAGAAATGGTCTCCCTAGTATGAGGGGGACTTCGGTGTCTTCTTCCATATCAAGTATGACAAAGTCGGCCGGGTAGACGAAATTATCAACTTTGACTAGCAGATTTTCAGCGACACCTTGTGGGAATTTGACGGATCGATCAGCAAGCTGTATACTCATCTTTGTAGGACTCGTTTTGCCTAAGCCGAGTCTTTTGAACATCATGAGGTTGATGCTAGCACCAAGGTCGGCTAGCGCATTTCGAATGGGGGAGTCCCCAATTGAGCAAGGAATTGTGAAGCTTCCGGGATCAATCTTCTTTTGGGGAAGTTTATTGAGCACGAGGGAGGAGCATTCTTCACCTAAGTTAACTAATTGCAATGATTTAGTTTTCCTTTTATGAGTGAGAAAGTCCCTCATGAATTTTGAATATTTAGGCATTTGAGTTAGGACGTCAATGAAAGGAATGTTGACATGCAATTGTTTTAGTAGACTTTCGAATTTTGCGAATTGCTCATTGGTCTTCTGACGGATTAACCTACCGGGGTACGGAACCCGAGGAGCCTTGGTAGGCTCTGGTGAGGGAGGAGAACCCTTCTCTTGTTGGGGCGGTGTTGTGATCTCCTCAGTAGGCGGCGGGCCTTCCGCAGGACCCCCGGTACGGTTCCGTAGTGTTATGAGATGAACTTGTGCCTTTGGGTTTGTTTCGGTATTACTTGGTAACGCGCCTTGTGGTCTCTCGGAGAAATTTTGGGCTAGTTGATTTATTTGTTTTTCGATGTTTTGTATACTAGCTTGTTGATTTCTAAAATTTGATTCTAATTGTAGAAACCTATCCGAGTTTTTCTTTTCAGTGTCGGAGATGAGGCGAGATATAGTATCTTCAAGCCTTTCTTGTCCACCTTGTTGTTGAGAAAAATTTTGTGACTCATTCCTCGGTTGTTGAAAGTTTGTTCGTTGATTTAGGTTTTGTTGGTTACTACTATTGTCGGGTTCTCTCCAACCAAGGTTAGGGTGGTTACGCCATCCTTGGTTGTAGGTGCCCGTTGGGGGACCCGATGGCCTAGGTCTATTATCAGTGTAGTTTACCGACTCTGTTTGATCATCTGTTTCTTTCATACAACTTCAATTTTCATGTGGCCCACCACACCCTTCACAAGCCATAACCGAGACTGTTTTTGTCATTTCTAGCTTTTTAATTTTTAAAGAAAGGGCCTCGATTTGGGCTTGTAAAGAAGTGCTTTCATCAACCTTATGGACGCCCGGGGCAATAGATTTATTGCCTCGGGGAGTGTGCCATTGAAAATTGGTTTGAGCAATTTCCTCAATTTGATTATATATTTCTTGTGGGCGGCGATTACCTAAAAGTCCCCCGGAGCTAGAGTCAAGTGTTTCTCTAGTATGTGGCAGCAATCCATTATAGAAAGTGGATACTTATTGCCACACCGCAAGACCGTGATGAGGACACTTTCGTAATAGCTCCTTGAATCTTTCCCAAGTTTCATATAATGATTCCCCCTCGTCTTGCGAGTATGTATTAATTTCAGTCATTAATTTAGCCGTTTTAGCGGGAGGGAAATACTTATATAGAAATTTTTGGGCTAGTTCATCCCAGGTGTTTACCGAACGAAATGGGAGGGTGTTAAGCCAAGCTTTTGCTCGGTCTTTTAGTGAAAATGGAAACATTCGAAGGCGAATGGCGTCATTTGATGCTCCATTGATCCGAAAGGTATCACATATTTCTAAGAAATTAGTAATATGTAGATGGGGATCCTCGTCCGCAAGCCTATGAAAGGTTGTAGAGTTTTGAAGCATCTGTATCAAATGTGGCCGAAGTTCGAAGTTGTTGGCTTCGACATTCGGTGCATTGATAGCGGCGCCAAGGTTACCTACGGTGGGTCGTAGGTAATCCATGAGGGTACGTTGGTCCGCCATTGGAAGTGGGTCCCCCGAAACCTTCTCTTGGTTTTTAGCTTTTAGTCTTTTTCTGAGAAAGCGTTCGGGTTCTTCTAGAGGTTCTTTTATGTCTTTATTAGAACTGGAGCTCATACACTACGTAGAGGTGGCGTCTGGTTCCAAGTCCTGTCACAAAAACAAAAAAGAATGCCGGTCAGAAAGTTCACCACGGCCCCGTGCTCAGTGAACACGGCCCGTGGTCGGAGGTACAGGGATTGTTTTCCGGATCCCTGTTACTGGAAAGTTGGACACGGCCCCGTGTTGCACCGACACGGCCCCGTGCATAGCCTTCTGTAATTCGGAAAATAAAAACTGCCAGTACCAATGTTGGGCACGGCCCGTGTCCGACCAGGCACGGCGCCAAAAACTTGATGTGCGTGAAGTGTGTTATAATTTGGATGTATATTTTAAGCCCTTTTTACACTTTTAGCCAAGTTTTAAATTTATAAAACACGATATTTACTAACACTAAACACACATATGGGTAAGTGCACCCATCGTGGACGTAGTATAGTGTTGGTAAGATACCGAGGTCGTCCAAGGACACAAGAGCTTTTAGTACCGGTTTATCCTCAACGTCTAATCAAACCAAAATGTTAGAAAAAGATTTTTTAATTAAGAAAATAAAACTAACTAAAATGCTGAAAATAAAAATAAAAATAAAACAGATAGACAAGATGAATTACTTGGATCCGACTCGTGTGTTAGTGTAACCTTTGATTATTTTCGCACTTTTGCACTTGTTTAAGAGATTATCTTAGTTATTGTAGTAGGCCCCTCTTTTGAAGGCGACGTTACCCTCAACCCAGTAGTTTGAGTCAGCAAGGATACAATCCTAAAGGGTCGGATTATTGAAAGATAATTAATTAAGTTATTAATGCATAATGTGGTAGGCCCCTCTTTTGAAGGCGGCGTTACCCTCAGCTAAGTAGTCTGAGTCAGCAGGGATACAGTCCTAAATAGCTGGGTTAAAGTTTTAATAGTAGTTTAACTTATGAGGGGATCAAAGAGTTTGGACCCCCGCCATCCAATACCTTTGGGCATTGAAGGAGGTCCTACTAAATTTGACCCAGGTCCTTTGCAAGATCTCTAAACGCTGAACAATTGCAAGACTCTTACCAAACCGTTCCCTTAACCCCTGACCAGGTAGCCAACATACCTCCATATAGACCGTGGAGATATGAATGGTGAAAATCTTTTATTTTATATAGACAGTAAAATAATGCCAAGACACCATGGACAAATCTTCTGTGTCCTTGGTTTTGCTTGGGAAGATGCTGTTGAGGGGTCGGGCATTCCACTTTTGTTCCTTTTATTATATTTATGTTAGATTTTGCTGTCTTTTTGCTTCTTTTGTTAATTTGAGCTCATTTAATCCTGAAAATACAAAAGGAAGACAAAAACACACTTTTTCCAACATTAGTACTAAAAAAGGGTTAGTTTTATGCCACATTTGATATAATTTATATGTTGCATTTTGCGCCTATCAGTGGCTTAGCTGTGGATTGCCGTATGCTTGTAGGCTGGAAAACTACAAACGTACAGGTAAAAAATATTAAAACCACAAACCTTTTGTTATTTTGTACGATTTAGCTGTTTCTCACACCGTATTAACTTAACTGTGCAGGGCGTATGATACAACTCGATGACATAGATGTATTCTGGCGTAAGCTTGACGTGCTCCCGTGTAAACTGGTACACGAGGAAGTCGATATTGTAGCAGAGCTCAATAATGTGCGGCAACATTTAGAGGCGCAGTCCCCCGTTCAGCAAAAGAGTATGCTTTCAAAGATAAAAGTGGTCTTCACCCCGAAATCGTCAACCAAGAAACCACCAATCATCCAACAAAATACTCGCAGTCGGCCTACATCAAAGAAAGTACAAGAAAGGCTAGATGAAGCTGCGAGGTTAGACGAAGCTGCGAGATACAGCTCCTATGGCGAGGACAGCAACGTATATACCGCTTCCCCCAAACATAGGTACGATTTACCCCGACACAGCTCATACGTACCGTCAGAGGGCTCTCGTGGAACTGGTTCGGTTGTGAAGTCTGAAAAACCTAAAATGCAACGAAACAGTTCAACGAGTTCTAAAAAGAAGGAGATGCGGGATGATCAGGGTTTTCCATTAATGAAGGGGGACGAGCACTTGTTAAGCATTAAGAGGTTTAAGAATCAAATTCCATCAGAGTTTCACTCTTACATATCGCGTATACAAGATGTGACCCCAGACGGTCATTGTGGGTACAGGTCAGTGGCTGTCGGGTTAGGTTTTATGGAACACGCATGGCCCCGTATTCGAAGTCGAACCATAAGGCGCGTAGGTCCCTAACGAGCGTTGACAGAAAACTTTTTTTTTAATAGAAAATATTTTTTTTAAACTTAAATTGTTTTTTTAACAGAAAACTGCTTTTTTAAACAGAATTTTTTTAACAGAATTTTTTTAAACAGACTTATTTTTTAAACAGAATTTTTTTTAGTTATTTAGTCGAAGTCGAACCGTAAGGCTGCGTAGGTCCCTAACGAGCGTCGAAACTAAGATTGTTTTTAAAATATAAAACTTCGATCTTAGTTTCGACGCTCGTTAGGGACCTACGCGCCTTACGTTTCGACTTCGACTAAATAATAAAAAAATATATATATTTTAACGACGAACTTAGTTACGACGCTCGTTAGGCCCGTACGCGCCTTACGGACGACGTCGACTAAATAATATTTTTTTATTATTTAGTCTATGTCGTCCGTAAGTCGCGTACGGGCCTAACGAGCGTCGAAACTAAGTTCGTCGTTAAAATATATATTTTTTTTATTATTTAGTCGAAGTCGAACCGTAAGGTGCGTAGGTCTCTAACGAGCGTTGAAACTAAGTTCATCGTTTTATATTTTAACGACGAACTTAGTTCGACGCTCGTTAGGCCCGTACGCGACTTACGGACAACGTAGACTAAATAATAAAAAAAATATAATTTAACGACGATCTTAGTTTTGACGCTCGTAAGGCGCGTACGGGCCTAACGAGCGTCGAAACTAAGTTCGTCGTTAAAAAAAAATTTATTATTTAGTCGAAGTCGAACCGTAAGGCGCGTAGGTCCCTAACGAGCGTCGAAACTAAGTTCGTACGGGCCTAACGACATCAACTAAGATCGTCGTTAAATAATATTTTTTTATTAACGACGAACTTAGTTTCGACGCTCGTTAGGCCCTACGCGCCTTACGGACGACGTAGACTAAATAATATAAAAAACATAATTTAACGACGATCTTAGTCGATGTCGTCTGATTATTATTTACTGACTGGTTTCCTTTTGTGCAGGTATTTGCACAAAATGATTTCCACTTCGATCACTGCTCGAAACAAAAGCCGGGAGTGGTGCACCAGTGGTGATTTTTTTTTCTTATATTGCCTCTTATACAAGAAGCCGTGCGCTCTCGCCTACGGGTTGGCGCAACGCTTCGTCTCCGCGCATCATCGACAGGAGCGCGGACAGTTATTCGGCGGAGCCTACGTGACTAGGATAGCCCTTTCGTTGGGCTATCATCCGGAGATTGACCGCGACCATGTAGGCCCGCCGGCACAGCCAAAGCGGATGGGGAAGAACGTTTTATCCGGAATGCACGTTACTAAAGACTTCCCAGACGGGAAGCGGTTTAAGAACCCGAACGGCACGCAATACCAGCTTCAACAGCTGCCGGCACAGTTCCCTCCGGTATATCCCCCTGCCGATCCAGAGGTGCCGGAGCCGTATGAGCCGCCCGTCGTCATTCCGCAGCCACCACCGCCGCGTGGACCACCCGGGGCGCCTCAGTTCCCACGCCATGTTTGGCCCGATCCTGACCCATCAGATCAGCAGCAGCTTCGGTTAGCTGAAAGGAATAATTATCTGTTGGAGTGGGTGGCTGCGGCGCTGCAGCAACAGCGACAACATGACGGGTTACCTCCACTACCCTTCATTACGGATGCGGAATGGGATAAGCATCAGCAGCAGCAGCAGCAGCAGCAGCAGTAGTATTTTATCATTTTGTTATGTATGCACAAACTTTTCTTGTATATATCAAACTCTTGTATATTCTGAAAGGTTATATATATACTATGGTGTACATATAAAATTCTGGCAGGTTATATAAAATTCTGACAGGTTATATAAAATTCTGGCAGTTTAACATGTTCTGTTGTGAATAAAAAATTGAGGAAGGTTATATACGCTGCGTATTGACCTATACGCAGCGTATATAAACCTGGCATATGCTGCGTATAGGTCAATACGCAGCGTATAACCTAACTAGTGTATATAAGGAATTAAGTTTCATATTCTAACAGCTCCTAGTAGGAGGATAAACTGGTTAAGGCGTTGCGGTTCTAAACGAGAGGTTGCGAGTTCGATCCTTGCAAGGGCCGGTTCTTTAAAGAAGACCCCCTTTTTACCGATTTTTGATATATTTACACTTTGGTCCCTGAAGTTTCAATTTTTAAAAAATGGTCCGTGAGGTTTTGAAAATTGACACAAATGGTCCATGAAGTTTCAAAAATTTGCAAAAATGGTCCCTGATGTTTCGAAAATTTACAAAAACGGTCCCTGAAGTTTCGAAAATTGACAAAATGGTCTCTGTACTGTTCAGTTAAGTATGCTAACTGAGTTAGTGTTTAAAGAAGAAATCTTTATATGAAAGTTAACCTGGCTAAACCATTCAGTTAAAATAGTTTCAATAATGACCATATTAGTCCCTGAAGTATGAGTTTCATAAAATGACCAAATAGGTCAATACGCAGCGTATATTTTTTGATCAGCGGGTAACAATTACGTAACCATACTTCTTTCCCGTTTCTTGTACCCAATTCTTCAAATCAGTTAGAGACATGAAACGCTAAAAAAAAGTTACGTTAATAATAATAATAATAATAATAATAATAATAATAATAATAAGTATAAGTATATAAACCTGGAAAAAAATTTAACACTTCAAACCTACCAAAAAGACCCCAAATTTGCAGCTGTTTTATATACGCTGCGTATTGACCTGTACGCAGCGTATATAAACCTGGCAAAAATTTGACACTTCAAACCTACCAAAATGACCCCAAATTTGCAGCTGTTTTATATACGCTGCGTATTGACCACTACGCAACGTATATACACCTTGTTTTCTATGCAATAATTGGTTATCAGGCACTGAGATCTAGGGTTTATCTACGCTGCGTATTGGTCAATACGCAGCGTATAGGGTTAACCCTATACGCTGCGTATTGACCAATACGTAGCATAGATAAACCCTGATTAACCCTATACGCTGCGTATTGACCAATACGCAGTGTAGATAAACCCTAATTTGCTAGGGTTTTGCTAGGGTTTGGTGTGCCAATAGGCACTTTAGTGTGCCAATAGGCACACCCTTAATAAATGTTTGAAACTTTGGGTTGTTACCATGGTAGCTCTGATCGAATAACATGAATGTCGTTATTATAGCTCTTGATCGATAAAAAAGCATGTGTTCACGTCCCTTTGCATATATCACATCCTCTCATCTTTTTTAATTTTTCTCTTCTGGTTGCTGAAATGAATCGATGCCAAATGAATTCCCATCGCGTAACACTGACTATTTATATACTGTTAATTTGAAAGATGTTTGTGCATAGTGGGTTTGTACATGATGCTTAATGAGTTTTTTGTGCATAGTTGTGTTGTACATGATGCTTAGTGGTGTTGTACCCATGTTTTGGGGGGTTTAAAAAAAAAATTGATGTTTCACTTTAAACCCAAAACTACTTGATTTTGTAGTTTTAACCCAAAAGTTTTTAGTTTTTCCAATTTAACCTCACAACCTTTTTACTTTCAACTTTATCCCCTATGTTTTTCATATTTTGCAAAATCTTTGGTTTTACGTTTAGATATAAATTTTGCGACTTAACACGGCACAATGTGTGTGTGGTTCAATGATTTTACGTTTTGTTATACGCTTCGTTCTAAATTTTGCGAGTTAACAGTGTGTTTACGTTGTCTATTTTTTCCCGTTTAATAAGTTCCTCACAACGTGCGAGTCCTAAATCGAGTTAGTTATTATTTTCTATTTTTATATGTCGGTCTAATTTTTCCACGTTAATACGCCGCAACTTCAATGTTGGTGGTCATTGGCTATAGTGTGACATTGGTGCTATTTGTCACTGTTTTACACCGTCTCCGCAACATGTGGAGCTTAATACGATAGGTTATTTATATGGATAAAGTCATGTAACGTAGTAATTATGATACCATTAATTGTATTGAGATTATTTGGTGACTTACTTATTTGTATAAGATAGTAATACAGACTTAACCGACAAAAACATCAATAACACATTGTAAATGTGAATTTGATCAACAACATGTCAATTTCGTTGACCGCGGCGCAATGTGCACGGGTCAATCTTCTAGTTTAAAATTAAAATAGAAAGAAAACAATCCACTTGAAAATCCAAGCATTTTTTTCTAACAAGCTAACACGTATTATGCCTGGTACGCAATAGATATTGAGACGTGGTATGTGATGTAAATGTGAGATTAAATATATAAAATGTAATATTTAATCTTGTAGCCTATATAATCATTTATATTATATTAGATCAAAATATATTTATTAACCTATTAATAATTAGTTGGTAATTGTTGATGGACCATATTACCCTTATTAACTAATTGGGTTTCCTCTTGGGTGTATAAATAAGGGGCTTATTAGAGGGTTACACAGTTACACAGTTACACACATTACACAATCACAACCCTCATTAACATCAAACAAATCGGCTCTCTCCCCATAACCGAAATTACCCTACTTCGGTTTTCATCACCATCATAACTTACACCCCAAGGAGGAACCAGATCATCCTGACAATCATGTCGAACTCAATGGCTGCATCTCTGACTGGATTCTCTGCTGGCCTGTCTGCTGTAACAGGTATTATTCATGTTTTCCATTATGTTTAAAACAGAACTGATCCAACATGTGGTATCAGAGCATATGTTGATAAACCAGTTCTGTTTTCGTATCCATTATTCTTGGATCAAAATCTGGAAAACGGAAGTTTTTTAAGCCTTAAAATCAAAAACTGTTTTCGGGTTGTTTGTGACCGAAATCCCTGTTTTCGGAAACTGTTAATTGATAAACCGACTCGAAATTATAAAGATTAAACTTATCATCACGAAATCCCTTACAAAACCATTAAAAACAGGTTTCGGATTTCCAGATTATGTTCTTATTTTTGTTAGGGTTCATCATAATGTTCTAAGAAAACTTGAAAATTCCCTAAGATTTGGAATATAATTTAGATTAGTGGGTGTTTTTCCTGTTTTTGATCTTATTTTTATCTAATAAAATTCCGAAAACTGTTAAAGAGATATCAGTTATTATTTTCGAAATATTTTGATAAGTTTAGATCAGCATTAAAACAGGAAACATTATCCCACAATCCCTTAAATTTCGAGTTTTCAGTTATTATCACAAAACAGCTGTTAACGAGGTTGCTACTCGCAACCATGAGGTTGCTACTCGCAACCATGAGGTTGCTACTCGCAACCATGAGGTTGCTACTCGCAACCATAAGGTTGCGACTCGCAACCATAACGTGATTTATCGCAACCAGGAGGTTGCTACTCGCAACCATAAGGTTGCGACTCGCAACCATAACGTGATTTATCGCAACCATGAGGTTGCTACTCGCAACCATGAGGTTGCGACTCGCAACCATAACGTGATTAGTCGAGACTACGGTTGCGACTCGCAACCATAACGTGATTAGTCGAGACTACGGTTGCGACTCGCAACCATAACGTGATTAGTCGAGACTACGGTTGCGACTCGAAACCATAACAGCACAACTCGAGACTAAGGTTGCGACTCGAGACTAAGGTTGCGACTCGAGACTAAGGTTGCGACTCGAGACCATGACTCGAAATCTCAAAACTTAAGCTGTTTAAAAGTGAACTAAAAATTTTTTCGGGGCTCCCGCGCTAACAGGTGGTTTGCTATTAAATACTTGGTTTTGTTAATACTTAATTCATTAATCAGAATCAGATAATTTTACAAAACCAAAATGGCTTTATTTGAATGAGCTTCTGATGTATTAATTCTGGCCAAAGCTGATTTAATACATCTATTTATTGTTCAAGTATTATAAAAGGCTATGTTAAGCATGCATTACAAACCTGAAATGTCTTAATTCTGGCCAAAGCTGATTTAATTCATTTATGTTTAGCATGCTTGACAAGTGCATAACTAAAGTGATTGTCTCATTTCTGGCCAAAGCTGATTTGTCACGATTGCTTTGCACACATACTTAAATGATTACACTTCTGGCCAAAGCTGATTTGTCTTCGTTTAAGTAGAATTTTACTAAGTCTATTATTTTGATGTTAGTAATGGACATTATCACAGCTTCATAATTATAATGGTCATTATTTATGCCTGCCTTAGTGTAACAAGCCCATTAGATCACATTAGGATTTCTTCTTTTGTATCATAACTTGCTCATCTTATTTCCACTACCAGCACCCAATTGCGGGATTCCACCTTTGACTGGTGATAACTTTGCTGAATGGAAGGATGCCCTCATGCTTACTCTAGGATTGCTGGACTTTGATTATGCCCTAAGAGAGAATAAGCCAGCGGACCTTACCGCCACCAGTACTGCTGCTGAGCAGATAGTCCATGATAAATGGACTAGGTGTAACCGCATGTCTCTCATGTTCATGAAGCAATCCATTCATAACTCAATCAGAGGGGCCATTCCTGATTCTGAAAATGCTAAACCCTATCTGGCTTCTGTGGAGGATCAATTCAAGGGAACATCAAAAGCACACGCTAGCACTCTTATCCTCAAGCTGGTGACAACTAAGTATGATGGGAGGAGCGGCATTCGCGAACACATCATGATGATGCATGATATGGCCAATAAGCTGAAGGGCCTAGAGATGGAAATCAGTGATGGTTTTCTCGTTCACTTCATCATCACTTCGCTTCCTTCGTCCTATGAAGCTTTCAAGATCAATTACAACACTCAGAAGGACAAATGGACGATGAGTGAGCTGATCGCTATGTGCGTGCAGGAGGAAGAGCGTATGAAGATGGATCGCACTACTGATGTTGCTAACTTCACCACTTCCAGCTCAAAGAAGAGGAAGAACTCTTATCATAGAAAGGATGCTTCTAAGGTTCAAAAGCCAAATCCAAATCCTAATACAAGTGCATCTTCCAGCTCTAAGAACTCCTTAGGCAAACCCTATTGCAAGTTCTGTAAGAAAACAGGACATAAGCAAAAGGAATGCCCTGACTTTAAGGAGTGGCTGGCTAAGAAAGGTAACGATTTTTTCATGATACTTGAGTCCTTTAATTTAAATGTTCCTGCTAATTCTTGGTGGTTTGATTCTGGTTCTATGGTTCATGTAACCAATTCACTTCAGGGATTCCTTACAATCCGGAAGCTGGGAAGAAACCAAAGAACACTTAAAGTTGGGGATGATCGGGAATTAGAAGTGAAGGCCATAGGAACATTACAATTATTTTTGAAAACTGGTTTATGTATTAAACTTTATGATACCTTATATGTTCCTGAGGTAACTCGGAACCTTGTATCAGGACCAAAGTTAGACATGGACGGTTTTGTCGTTTCTCATGGTCATCGCAAACTCTCTATTCTCTATGATTCCGTTGTTTATGGTACTGGCATTCTGGATGGTGGTCTCTATAGATTAGAACTCGATGATAATTTTTCCAAATCTTTGTTGTCATATAATATTAATGAATCACTCACAAAGATGGAAAAGAAACAAATTCGAGACTTAGAGACTTCATCTATGTTGTGGCATCAACGTTTAGGCCACATCTCAAGAGAACGATTAAATCGTCTCGTAAAGGATGAAGTCTTACCTCCTCTCGATTTCACCGATTTTGGAACATGTGTCAAATGTCTTAAAGGCAAAATGACATCAGCGAATAAGAAAGGTGCCACTAGGAGCTCTAATTTATTAGAACTCATTCACACTGACATTAGTGGTCCCTATCAAATCGCTGGCATCACAGGACATACTTCATTTATCACTTTCATTGATGATTATTCTCGTTACATGTACTTGTATCTTATAAAGGAAAAGTCTGAATCTCTTACAACTTTTAAAGATTATAAAGCTGAAGTTGAAAAGCAATTAGATCGTCAGATTAAAGTTGTGAGATCAGACAGAGGCGGTGAATATTATGGAAGACATACTGATGTGGGTCAAGCTCCTGGTCCATTTTATGAGTTTTGTAAGGGCCAGGGGATTGTGAACCAATACACCATGCCTGGTACACCTCAGCAGAATGGTGTCGCTGAACGAAGAAATCGTACCCTTATGAACATGGTGCGCAGTATGTTAGCCAACACTAATTTACCATTATTCCTCTGGACTGAAGCATTAAAAGCAGCTGTTCATATACTCAATAGAGTTCCTTCTAAGTCTGTCCCTAAAACTCCTTATGAACTTTGGACAGGAAGGAAACCGAGTCTTAAATATATGAAAGTATGGGGCTGTATTGCTGAAGCAAAATTATATAATCCTTTCCTAAGGAAACTTGACCCTAAAACAGTTACCTGCTTCTTTATCGGGTATCCTGATCATTCAAAGGGTTATCGTTTCTATTGTCCTTCCCATGTCACTCGTATTGTTGAAACCAAGCGTGCTGCGTTCCTGGAGGATTTCAAGGTCAGTGGGAGCAGTACCAACCCTTACGAAGAATTGCAAGAAGTACAAGACGCGGGGGGGAGAGACTCGTCGCTTACCATTACTCCGTTTACTCCTCTTGTACCACATGCAACTGCACCTGAAGCCACTGCACAAACTCCAACTCCACAACCAGAACCCATTATACCTCATAACGAAGGCACATCAAACGCTCAAAACCAAGACAACGCTCAACCCGAAAATCAGCTCAGGAGGTCATCTAGGCAAAAACGGCCTACTAATTGGGATGATTATATTACCTACCTGACTGAAATGGATGCTGGAAAGCTCAATGATCCTATCTCTTATAATGAAGCCATTAGCAGTGATCAGTCTTCTGAATGGAACAAAGCAATGATTGATGAGCTTGAATCCATGAAGAAAAATGACGTTTGGGATTTGGTAGAATTACCCAACGGTGTCAAACCTGTAGGTTGTAAATGGGTGTTCAAAACAAAACTAGATCCGAATGGGAACGTTGAACGCTATAAAGCGAGATTGGTTGCAAAGGGCTACACTCAGAAAGAGGGAATTGATTATCAAGAGACGTTTTCACCTGTCTCTCGTAAAGATTCATTAAGGATCGTTATGGCCCTAGTAGCTCATTTTGATTTAGAGCTGCATCAGATGGACGTCAAAACTGCTTTCCTTAACGGAGACTTAGACGAAGATGTTTACATGAAACAACCTGAAGGCTTTAAACCTGAAGGTCAGGAGCATCTAGTCTGTAAGTTGAAGAAATCCATTTATGGGTTAAAACAAGCATCACGTCAATGGTATCTCAAGTTTGATGAAGTCATGAAGAGGCAAGGTTTTATGAAGAATCAAGTGGATCAATGCACCTACCTCAAGATGAGTGGGAGTAACTTTACTATACTTGTCCTTTACGTAGATGACATTCTATTGGCAAGTAATAGTTTAGACATGTTGCATGAGTCGAAGCGGTTACTCTCGCATAACTTCGACATGAAGGATCTCAGAGATGCTTCTTACGTCATTGGCATCGAAATTCACCGAGATAGACACAAAGGGATCTTAGGATTGTCTCAAAAGACTTACATAGATCGTGTCCTTACACGTTACAACATGCAACAGTGCAAACCCTCCGTCGCTCCAGTAGTTAAGGGAGATGTTTTCGGTTCATTCCAGTGTCCGACAACAGAGGTTGAAAAGGAGCAAATGAGCCAGATACCTTACGCGTCAGTAGTCGGGAGCCTGATGTATGCTCAAGTCTGTACTCGCCCAGATATCGCTTATATTGCTGGAATGCTAGGCCGTTATCAGACTAATCCTGGCCTAGATCACTGGAAAGCAGCTAAGAAGGTCCTCAGATATCTGCAAGGGACGAAAGACTATAAACTGACTTATAGAAGAAGTGATCACTTAGAAGTGGTAGGTTATTCTGATTCTGACTTTGCCAAATGCAAAGATGACAAGAAATCCACTTCGGGCTACATCTTTATGTTAGCAGGCGGACCTATCTCATGGAAGAGTCATAAACAACAGTTAACTACAACTTCCACAATGATGGCAGAATACATTGCTGTTTACAACGCAACCTGTCATGGAATGTTGCTTAGAAATCTGATCACTGGACTCAAAATTGTTAATTCCATTTCTAGACCATTGAAGCTTTACTGTGATAACTCAGCTGCCGTTAGTTTCTCGAACAGTAACAGTTCGACTGGAGCTGGTTTATATCTCGATACAAAGTACTTGTTCGTACGTGAACGTGTTGAGGAAAATAATCTTTGTATTGAGTATATTAGTACTAAAGATATGCTAGCGGATCCGATGACTAAAGGTCTCCCACCTAAAGTTTTCGAAGAACATGTATCGAATATGGGACTTACTAAAGACCTTGTTTAATGGCATATTGTACTAGCTTATGTTTTAATTAATAAAATTTCCTCAGTTTGATTTTGTATGTCTCTAACATATGTTCTGCCGGTGTAATGACATATAGACAAATATAAATACAAATCAGACGCTAAAGGGCTTATACATATTTTGATCGTAACTGTTAGGTTTTAAATTGAGGCTATAGTATGACTAATGGGGGTCCTGAGTCGAATGATGATTCAACGGCTGTATTTCTCTGCTATAGTTCTTGGTTTAAAGCTAAAATGAGTGTTAACTCCTGGCCAGGCTTACCTAATACTCATGATAAATGATTACTTGGCTAAGTGGGAGAATGTGAGATTAAATATATAAAATGTAATATTTAATCTTGTAGCCTATATAATCATTTATATTATATTAGATCAAAATATATTTATTAACCTATTAATAATTAGTTGGTAATTGTTGATGGACCATATTACCCTTATTAACTAATTGGGTTTCCTCTTGGGTGTATAAATAAGGGGCTTATTAGAGGGTTACACAGTTACACAGTTACACACATTACACAATCACAACCCTCATTAACATCAAACAAATCGGCTCTCTCCCCATAACCGAAATTACCCTACTTCGGTTTTCATCACCATCATAACTTACACCCCAAGGAGGAACCAGATCATCCTGACAATCATGTCGAACTCAATGGCTGCATCTCTGACTGGATTCTCTGCTGGCCTGTCTGCTGTAACAGGTATTATTCATGTTTTCCATTATGTTTAAAACAGAACTGATCCAACAGTAAATTTAGTAAACCGAGGAACATATTTATTTGAATGGAATGTGTATGGTTTAATATTTTTCAAAGTTGAAGAATGAACTCAAGTGGGGCCTTCTGCGTTAAAATATAACAAATTGCAAATAAAAGGTATTCGTTGCGTATTGTATTATAGTTTTGTTGAACCAGTAAAGAATAAATTCATTTAAAGATTCTGATGGTTTTGTCAATCGTAGAAGAATGGGTGAGGCTGCTAGTGTCGTGGTGGTCGGAAAAGTAGTGGACTTGTTGTCTGATATGGCTAAAAAGGAGATTAGCTACATCCGTAATTGCTCTGAAAATGTTGAAAGATATAAAAATGAAGCTGAAAAGCTGTCGGGTATGAAGGGAAGGGTCCAACAACAAATAGATTTGGCTAAATCCAAAGGGGAGGTTCTCCTTGAAGGTGTGGAAGAGTGGATGAATAAAGCAGATGTTAATATATCCGATGCAGCCGAGTTTATTAACCAAGAAGCCAAGAAGACATGCTTCAATTTGTGCACCCTCCATCGTTGCAGTAAGACGGCGATAAAAAAACGTTTTCTCTTCAGCAGCACCAAGAAAACGGTAAGAGCTTTGAAGCTTGTGTCTCCCTTCCTGCTCAGAGTGCAAGATTGACAGATCTCTACCAACGTAAAAATCTTGACAATATCCATACCCAAAAGTTGACTTTGAAGAAAATCATTTAAGCTATAGAAGATAACACAATTCAAATAGTTGAAATCAATGGCTTAGGTGGTGTAGGTAAAACTACACTAGCTAGTGAAGTTGCTAAAGAAATAAAAAATCAATTTATGGATATTGTGTTTATAACAGTGTCAAGAACTGTTGATGTTAAAATGATTCAAGAAAAGGTTGGAGTTGCGGCAAGTAGAATAATAAAGGAAGAGAAGGTTCTAATCATTCTAGATGACGTTTGGGAAGAACTAAAGCTTGAGGAATTGGGCATTCCATGTGGGAGTGAGTACATGAATTGCAAGATTTTGCTTACATCTAGAAGCAGAGACGTGTGTGCGGCAATGAATGCCCAAAAGAATATTTCGGTGAACCCTTTGCAAGAGAAAGAAGCGTGGACCCTTTTTGAACGTGTGGTTGGTAAAAGTGAATGGGACCATACATTGAAAGAAGTTGCATTAAAGATTGTCAAGGAATGTGGTGGATTGCCACTTTTTATTCAAGCTGTAGGAAAAGCTTTGAAAGACAAAGAAATTAAATTTGGAAGGCAGCGCATCGACGACTACAAGCTCCCATGGATGGGGATGTCAGCTACAAAAAGGAAGGTATACTGCAATTGAAGCTAAGCTACGACCATCTTGAAGATGAAGTGGCTAAGTCACTTTTCTTATTGTGTAGTATGTTCCCAGAAGATGGAAACATTGGCCTTAAAACGTTGACACATTATGGGCTCGCTCTTGGGATATTTAATAATCCCGATAGCATTCTCGATATAAAAGATATAGCTCAACTGGCTGTTGTGTCACACCCCCAAAATCTACAAGGGGAGTATCACCGCAGGGAGCGTGACTGACCAGGATCCAGCCACCAATCATATTGAACATTATAAGTTAAGTAAATAAAAGTCTAAACCAAACAATATAATTGGTGTCAAGACAATTCAACAAAGCTTAAGTTATCAGCGGAAGCATAAAGTTCAAAGCCCAAAACATAAGTTTAAAAGTTCATGAGTTAACATGGAACTCAACAGTCCATGTCCCACAACGACCTCTTTCTCCTGTGCAAGCTCCAACTAAGCACCTAACAACCTGCAAGGCATATAGTAGCGAATCGACAACAAAGTTGAGCGAGTTCACAGTTGGTTGTCCAGTTTAACGTTGTTCCAAAAACCATAAATTGTTTCGAAAACCACGAGTTATTCAATACCTTGTTTCCCAAACCATGACCAGTGGGGGCTTCCCCATGTTAACCACTAGACCCGTTACCATATCGACTACTGACTGTAGTTATGTTTATGTGCCCTGCGTCAATGTCTATCATCATTGACTAAGTGCCCAGATGCATTAGTCCACTTCCGTCCTCTGCGGCACGGTGTAAGACTTGTCAAACCTAATAGGCTATTAAACTAATGACCTGTTCGCCATTGGCCCAGCGATTAAGTCGATATAAAAATGAGGGACTTAATGATAGAGTTTTGTCTAGTGTCAATGTTGTCACCCCTCAGTTAAGAGGGTGGGAGTACGTGTCAAGAAGAACACGTAGGTTTCAATGTTGTCACCCTTCACATAAGAGGGTGGGAGTACGTATTCTACCCAAGGAGAATACGCAGGTTTATTCATTAAGCGTTAACACATTCCCAAACCACCGGGAATCCCATGCCTTGTAGAAAGTGTGAACTCACCTTAGGTTAGCTCGGCAGATAAACAGAAAGGTCACTTGAGCTATTTATGGTCAACCACGTCCTAACATGGTTACCATACAAGTCAGGTCTAGGTTCAGGTAATGCACGTATGTTTACACATAAAGTATCAAGTTACGTATACACAACGATCATGGCAGAAACATGTTAACAATATCAATCAAACATACACATAAACCCAAATTGTGCGTTTCAGATGATTGGGCCGTAGTGGTTGTGCGAGCCCAATCATCCATTGCGACTCAGCAGGTTGAGCCCAATAAATGCCCGGCCCAACATGTTGTGCGATCAGCACAACCTTGTGGGATCCACATATGTCCCGGCCCATTAACATGCAATCTAACATCTTGTGCGGCCCAAATAGCATTAACAGTTTAACATTTATGCGGCCCAACATGTTGTGCGATCAGCACAACCTTGTGCGACCCACAACATGTTGTGCGATTGAGTTTAAAAGGTTATACGGTGTGCTTTAACAGTTGTACTTTATGAAATTCCTAGCTTGTGCGATGGAGCTTGTGCGACTGCCCTAGCCTGTGCGATCAATTATAAGATCCCGTAATTTTGGCAAATCGGTTATATAATCTATTTTACCAAATCAATACTAACAGTTTCCAATCATGCCTTTATTCGATCAAAACAAGATTGTTATCAACTAGTTCACATGAACCCTAATAACATCTATTCATAACCAATCATAACATTCAATTTCATTAATCAAATCAGTGATCTTGAACACTAGCATGTAACCCTAATCATCATAGGAATCATGACTAACAATCTTATTATGGGATCATTACACATTCATCGTTTAAATCATCAAACCGGTTCATATGAACATCATCACATACCCTAATTCTAGACCAACACTAATCTCGTGATCATCATGTGGGTTCGGTTCAATCATTTAGAAACATCAACCAAATATACATCACTTAGTCATGTGTTCATACTTTATCACAACATCAATCATCAATCATCATGCATATGAACAACCCTAGCTATCACATACAATCATAGCAACCACAATATCATCTATTAAACAAATAATCGTGAAAAACTAACCGTGATGATTGAACGAGTTGGTTAGGTCGATGGGAAGGGCTTCGAGTGGGTGCTGCCGTCGGGTTTCCAAGATAAGAGAGAGAGAGCCTTAGGGTTTTGTGTGTGTTCTTGTTTTGTAAATATGAGAAGTGTACACCCTCCTCATGAGGTTATGCGTAACAAGGAGTGGGCCGAACCCTTACATGGGTTGCCCTTAGATCTCGAGTACAAAACAGACTAAAGACAAGTTGTGCGGCCCATAGACTTGTGCGATTGGACTCATGTTGTGCGACCACTTAGTTGTTATATGTATACACATACTTACAATACAATCACATAAATGTAATCATTCAAACTCATGGCATTCCATAACAATCAACGTATCACATAATCACATAATGTTCATACTGGTTACATCAAATACAAAGAGAGAATCTGAAATACGAGTTGTCACATCATCCCCAAGTTCAAAGAAATTTCGTCCAGAAATTTAGCACGTAGTTACTGAGGAAGCTAGTTAGGTTGCATGGTTTCCTGGTTTTCCTGGGGCGTCACATCATCCCCCCGTTGGTTTGGAATTTCGTCCCTAAATTCCGCAGTAGCTTCAGCCTCAGTAGTGATCTCACTTTTCTCGAACAACTGGGGATACTTGTGCTTCATTTGGTCTTCTTGTTCCCAGGTAAACTCTGGGCCACGACGGGAGTTCCAACGAACTCGAACAATGGGTATCCTGGTACGTTTGAGAACCTTAACTTCTCGATCCGTAATTTCCACCGGTTCCATGACGAATCGTAACTGATCGTCGATAGTGAGTTCCTTGAAAGGAACTATGAGGGTCTCATCTGATAGACACTTCTTCAGATTTGACACATGGAATACGTTGTGAACTCCACTGAGTTCTTCAGGTAGATTCAATCTATACGCCACTTTGCCAATTTTCTCAGTGATTTCGAAAGGTCCGACATAACGCGGATTTAGCTTGCCCCGCTTACCAAAGCGAACTACACCCTTCCAAGGTGAGACTTTAAGTAGCACTCGATCCCCAACCTGGAACTGAGCGGTTTCCTGCGCTTATCAGCGTAGCTTTTCTGACGGTCACGAGCTGCCGCCATTCGTTGTCGTATCTCGGCAATCTTTTCCGTCGTGTTGACGACGAGTTCTAGGCCAGTGATTTGGCTGTCACCAACTTCTGCCCAGCATAAGGGTGATCGGCATTTCCGTCCATACTACGCCTCGAACAGAGCAGCCTGGATGCTACTATGGTAACTATTGTTATACAAAAACTCCACCTAAGGTAGGTGCCTTTCCCAGCTGTTACCAAAGTCGATTACACATGCTCAAAGCATGTCTTCAAGAGTTTGGATGGTACGTTCAGTCTGCCCATCCGTCTGTGGATGGTAAGTTGTGCTCATGTCTAGACGTGAGCCAAAGGATTTGTGCATCGTTTTCCACAAATCAGATGTAAAACGTGAATCTCGATCAGAAATGATAGAAGTTGGCACCCCGTGCCTCGAGACTACTTCCTTCAGGTAGATGTCTGCTAGAGTAGAGAACTTATCTGTTTCTTTGATAGCCAGGAAGTGTGCAGACTTTATCAGTCGATCCACTATCACCCTAATGGTATCGTTTCCTCGTTGAGATCTAGGTAAGCCAGTAACAAAATCTATGGAAATTTGCTCCCATTTCCATGTCGGGATCTCTGGTTGTTGAAGTAGGCCTGATGGCTTCTGGTATTCAACCTTGACCCTAGCACAGGTCAAACATTTACTAACATAGGTGGCTATGTTAGCCTTCATGTGGGGCCACCAGTACGTAGTTTTGAGGTCGTGGTACATCTTATCAGAGCAAGGATGTACCGAGTAACGAGACTTGTGTGCTTCATCCATCACAAGCTCACGTAGATTACCATAAAATGGGACCCAGATGCGCCCTGCTAAGTAGTAAGCACCGTCTTCCTTTAGTTCCAACCGCTTCTCCAATCCCGCAGGGACTCAGCCTTGATGTTCTCTTCTTTCAATGCTTCGACCTGAGCATCACAAATTTGGGCGGGAACCAATCTGTCACACCCCCAAAATCCACAAGCGGAGTATCACCGCAAGGAGTGTGACTAACCAGTATCCAGCCACCAATCATATTGAACATTAAAAGTTAAGTAAATAAAGTCCAAACCAAACAATATAATTGGTGTCAAAACAATTCAACAAAGTTTAAGTTATCAGCGGAAGCATAAAGTTCAAAACCTAAAACATAAGTTTAAAAGTTCATGAGTTAACATGGAACTCAACGGTCCATGTCCCACAACGACCTCTTCCTCCTGTGCAAGCTCCAACTAAGCACCTAACGACCTGCAAGGCATATAGTAATGAATCAACAACAAAGTTGAGCGAGTTCACAGTTGGTTGTCCAGTTTAACGTTGTTCCAAAAACCATATGTTGTTTCGAAAACCACAAGTTATTCAATTCCTTGTTTCCCAAACCATAACCAGTGGGGGCTTCCCCATGTTAACCACTAGACCCGTTACCATATCGACTACTGACTGTAGTTATGTTTATGTGCCCTGCGTCAATGTCTATCATCATTGACTAAGTGCCCAGATGCATTAGTCCACTTCCGTCCTCTGCGGCACGGTGTAAGACTTGTCAAACCTAATAGGCTATTTAACTAATGACCTGTTCGCCATTGGCCCAGCGATTAAGTCGATATAAAAATGAGGGACTTAATGATAGAGTTTTGTCTAGTGTCAATGTTGTCACCCCTCAGTTAAGAGGGTGGGAGTACGTGTCAAGAAGAACACGTAGGTTTCAATGTTGTCACCCTTCACATAAGAGGGTGGGAGTACGTATTCTACCCAAGGAGAATACGCAGGTTTATTCATTAAGCGTTAACACATTCCCAAACCACCGGGAATCCCATGCCTTGTAGAAAGTGTGAACTCACCTTAGGTTAGCTCGGCAGATAAACAGAAAGGTCACTTGAGCTATTTATGGTCAACCACGTCCTAACATGGTTACCAAACAAGTAAGGTCTAGGTTCAGGTAATGCACGTATGTTTACACATAAAGTAGCAAGTTACGTATACACAACGATCATGTCAGAAACATGTTAACAATATCAATCAAACATACACATAAGCCCAAATTGTGTGATTGGGCCGTAGTGGTTGTGCGAGCCCAATCATCTTGTGCGACTCAGCAGGTTGAGCCTAATAAATGCCTGGCCCAACATGTTGTGCGATCAGCACAACCTTGTGCGATCCACAAGATGTTGTGCGATCCACATATGTCCCGGCCCATTAACATGCAATCCAACATCTTGTGCGGCCCAACATGTTGTGTGATCAGCACAACCTTGTGCGACCCACAACATGTGCGATTGAGTTTAAAAGGTTATACAGTGTGCTTTAACAGTTGTACTTTATGAAATTCCTAGCTTGTGCGATTGAGCTTGTGCGACTGCCCTTGTGCGACTGCCCTAGCTTGTGCGATCAGTTATAAGATCCCCTAATTTTGGCAAATCGGTTATATAATCTATTTTACCGAATCAATACTAACAGTTTCCAATCATGCCTTTATTCGATCAAAACAAGATTATTATCAACTACTTCACATGAACCCTAATAACTTCTATTCATAACCAATCATAACATTCAATTTCATTAATCGAATCAGTGATCTTGAACACTAGCATGTAACCCTAATCATCATAGGAATCATGACTAACAATCTTATTATGGGATCATTACACATTCATCGTTTAAATCATCAAACCGGTTCATATGAACATCATCACATACCCTAATTCTAGACCAACATTAATCTCATGATCATCATGTGGGTTCGGTTCAATCATTTAGAAACATCAACCAAATATACATCACTTAGTCATGTGTTCATACTTTATCACAACATCAAGAATCAATCATCATGCATATGAACAATCCTAGCTATCACATACAATCATAGCAACCACAATATCATCTATCAAACAAATAATCGTGAAAAACTAACCGTGATTATTGAACGAGTTGGTTAGGTCGATGGGAAGGGCTTCGAGTGGGGGTTGCCGTCGAGTTTCCAAGAGAAGAGAGAGAGAGAGAGCTTTAGGGTTTTGTGTGTGTTCTTGTTTTGTAAATATGAGAAGTGTACACCCTCCTCATGAGGTTATGCGTAACAAGGAGTGGGCCGAACCCTTACATGGGCTGCCCTTAGATCTCGAGTACAAAATAGACTAAAGACAAGTTGTGCGGCCCATAGACTTGTGCAATTGGACTCATGTTGTGCGACCACTTAGTTGTTATATATATATATATACATACTTACAATACAATCACATAACATGTAATCATTCAAACTCATGGCATTCCATAACAATCAATGTATCACATAATCACATAATGTTCATACTGGTTACATCAAATACAAAGAGAGGTTCTGAAATACGAGTTGTCACATGTTGAGTCTCTTAAATCATCTTTCTTGTTATTGCCTGCGGATAAATATTTTTTTGAAGTTAATAGAGGAAAAGAAGAAGACTTGTTTAAAATGCACGACCTTGTTCGTGATATGGCATTGTTCATTACTTTTAAAGGTGATGACAAGTTTTTGGTGAGGTCCGGAAAAGGTTTGAGAGAATGGCAGCCAAGAAGCGACGTTATAAAAAAGCTACAAGAAGATCTCGCTCATGGGAAATAAAATATGTAAGCTTCCTGACTATGAACTTGATTTGCCATACCTTGATACTTTCCTTATACAAATGCATGAACTTTCAATTGTTCGGGATGAATTCTTTCGGGGCATCAAAGAGCTGAAAGTTTTAGATATGCGGGGTAACAACATTTCATCTCTCCCACAATCACTAACGCAGCTCACAATGCTACGCCTGTTAGATCTAAGTGGAAACAGATCTCTCTGTGAAATTTCTATACTTGGGGGGTTGTCATGTCTTGAGATTCTAAAGCTTAGAGAAACTGGAATTATAAATATCCCTGAAGAGATCGGACAATTGACCAATTTAAGGCTACTGGATGTTTACTCTTGTGGTGATCTATCTTACGTAACACCTGATGTAATATCAAAGCTCACTAGGCTGGAAGAGTTGTATGTTAAGTTACTGAGGGGGGATTGTAATTTTATTGTGGAACTAAGCGAATTGACGTTGTTGAAAATTCTGCATTTAAGAGTTTGGGATTTGCGTTATATTCCCGAAATTGAAACCTTGATAGAATTTGACATTGGTTCACCTGTATGGCCAATGGGTTTAAATAAACATTGCCTACAACTTTCAGGATATGATTGCTCATTGACGATGCCAATTAGGAAACTGATTCAGCTATCTGAAATGTTAATATTGTCAAGTATAGAAGATTTGGATAACATCTTACCAGACCTATATCAAGAAGGTTTCGATGAATTAAGGAAAATTGATTTGCATTACTGTAAGAATGTTAGAAGCTTGGTGAAGACATGGACTTGGATGGAATTCAGACTTCAAATGAACGTGGTCCGATGAAAACAAAGGGAAAGTTTTTTTCCCATTTGGAAGAAATCAAGTTGCACAGTTTGAAAAAGTTGGAGGTTCTATGGGATAACCCACATCAATATATAAGCTTTTGTAATCTAGTTGAAATTCGTATTTATAATTGCTCCTCCTTGTTAAAGCTATTCCCTATAAGCGTAGCGCAAGGGCTTGTCAATCTCAAACGTATACAAATAGCAGATTGTGTAAGTTTGGTGAATGTTATTTCGGATGGAGATGAGCAAACAACTGGAAGTGAAATAGAATTGGTAAAAAAGGATACAAATATCGTGTTCTTCTTTGATCTTATTCAGCTTTATGATGTGAGCAATTGTCCTAGCATGAAGAGATGGAGTTATGGGGAGAATCATACAACCAAGATCAAATTTTATCGTGGCAGGAGAGAGTGTAGCATTAATGATTATATTGCAGGAGAACATGAGGTATGAAAAGTGCATGCCTTAAATTAATAATAACTAGGGTTAAGACCCGCCCGCGTTGCGGCGCGGGTACATCGTAAGCATTGAATGGATTAGTTCAAACGTTATATGATGCATTAACCATATGAAAACACACATTTCGACGTATCCAGTTGAACTCAGTGTAACCTGTATAAGCATTGTGATTGGATCACGAACAATTATAACGTATTATATGTGACCCAACTTATACAAAGAAAACGTAACGGATATGAAGGAAAATATGCACATGTAATCGAAAGGGATTAATTAGAGCTTTTGAAAAAAGGGGAGAAAAAAGAAACCATAATTTGACTCCACTCGGTTCGAAACAAACTTTACGAAGCGTACATAAAATAAGCACGAAAACAAATTATATTTCACCTGAATCATTTCCCAAAAAAGTTTACATCAAAACGTAGAACAACTTAAATTTATATGAAAACGTACATAGAAATATGCACGTAAAAATGGTTTCTTTAAACGAAAACGTATTATATTTGACCTGACTCGTCTATAAAAAAAGTTTACGTCGGAATGTAGAAGAAATCATATTTACACATACGCGTACATAAAATAAGCACGTAAAAAATAGTTTTAAGTAAAGGAAGTATAGGGGTAAACCGAAACAAAAAATTAGTAAAAAATTTAATAGGTTAAAAACGTTCGTAAAACCGTGCCAAGTAGCACCAATGCCACAACCACGTCGACTCTCAACATCGTAAAAATAAAATAGACAAAATGGTAAAAATTACACGGAACGAAAAGCAGACTAAAATCGTTGAACCACACACACCCGTTACAGTGTCTTAATACGAAGAAATTAACCAGAAACATAAAACGTAGAAAATAATAACTTAGTCGATCTACGACCCGTCCGTTGCGGCGAACTTTTCAAAAGGGGAAAATGGACGCGTTGCGACGGGTCAGTCAAGTATGAAAAAATAGAGCAAAAACGTTGAACCTCACATGCACGCTACGACATGTTAACTCGTAAAATTTAGAACGACGCGAAAGATAAAAAGTATGGGGTACGAAAGTTGTAGATAATAAAGTGTTGTGTTAAATTCGAAAAGATGGAAAAAGTTGGGGTAAAAGTAAAAAAAAGTGAAAAGGGGTTAAAATGTAAAATATGAATTGTTTGGGTTAGAAGTGAAAAAATCAAGTTTTTTTTTTTTTTTGAAGCACTCCCTAAGCCAAATATACAAATAATGATGCATATAAATATATGGAATAATATTGCTTTGCTATGTGAAATAATTTTTTACCTTTACAGAAATATGGATACTTCACGGGGATGAAGAAGGTTGTTGCATATGCTTTCTAGTATGTTTATCGTGTAAGTGAACAAGAGAACTTAATGGTTTTAATTTTTTTTTCTCTTTTTTCCAATGCGACTCAACCATAGGTCTAATTTGTATCTGTACTATATAATAAAAACTCTTGTAATTATATTATATTAGGTCATCTCTTATAGATAATTATTATTTTAGTTTAATCTCTTCTAATTAATTATAAATAACTCTCCTACTAAATATTATTAGTTTAATATCTTATGGATAAATATTATTAGTTTAATTTCAAGGAGTTTTATATATTCATAAATCTTAAATATAAAACGACTTATTTCACTCTTTCATATTTATACCATGCACACTTTACTTTCTTACTTCACTTTACTCCATATTTAGACCATATACTCTACTTTAGTTCAGTTTCTTTATAGTCTATTCGGTTAACTTTATACTAAGTATTTCATATCCACCTCCCCCTTTGTAGTGTTGTTTGTCACATTTGTAGCGTTGGTTATCGGTCCGTGATACGAAAACAAATTATGTTATCGATTGAAACGACCGATGATGTGAACATCTATACTATATAATAAAAGAAACCAATATGTGACACGTGTCATTCATTGGAGGCACCTATTTTTGGGGTTTTCCGCCTTTCTTTTATATTTATTATTTAGTATATAAATTAGATTTTTTTACTATTATTAGTATTTTTTAATTATTGATCAAATATATTGATTACTTAAAATTTATATATAAGACATTATCCAAAATTATATTTATTTAATACACTATTAATCCAAAATTATATTTATTTAATATACTATTAATTTAAAATTACATTTACTCAACTCGTGTAATACATAGAATTTTTACAGATTTAACTTTTTTATTATTTGGTATATAAATTACAATACACGGGGTTCTTAAAAATATAATATTTTTTTATTATTTAATATATAAAATTACATTTATTCAACCCGTGTAATACACGGGGGTTATAACCTAGTTATATATAGCCGAAAAGGAAACCAAGCTGCTTAGTCATATATCAAATTGTGTAAATGGTACCTAAACGTAAGGGTGTGAATTTCTGATACGACCCTAAAACCCGACACGAACCTAATACGAAATTCGCGAGTTTAGGTTTAGTCTAAACGGGTTCGGGTCAGTTTTGGGGTGAACCCGTAAACCCGTTTAGGTTAACGGGTCGGGTTCAGGCAACCTGGTCGGGTTAGCGGGTTGACCCGTTTAACACATTTATACTATATTATATTTTTTACAATATATTTTATGTTATAAATTAAATGGTGTGTGTATTTTATGCCATGATTATAACTTAAAAGAGAAATTAACATATATTTTATAATTTAAATATGATATTATTATATACATTTGTGTTTTTAAGTAAATTGTAATTTTAATATATAAATTTCAAAAAAAAAATTAAAAAATTCGGGTTAAACGGGTCATGTTCGGGTCAACCCATGAAACTTCGGATCGTGTTCGGGTTCATATGTATGATATGATTTTCGGGTTCGGGTCAGGCTCGGGTTCGTGTAAACTTTTTGGGTTCGGGTCGGGTTGAACCCGCCAACCCGCGAACATGACCCGTTTAGCACCCCTATGTAAACGAGTTAAAATATGCAGTTAACTAAACTATGCAGTTAAATTTGATCGAATTGTTTTTAATTATTGAGCTGCAAGTTTTGTTACAAATGGAGAAAATCTATAGGTACCTTATAATCACACGTTTAATATTTAATTTTGAGTAAATTGTCAAAATCGTCCATGGGGTTTAGGCTTGTTTGTTAGTTTCATCCAAAATGGTTTTTTTTTTTTTTTTTTTTTTTTTTTGCTAAATTGTCCTTCATTTTTGGTATTTTTTGTCATTTTCATCCAAACCACAAACTCATTTTACTTTTTCTGTTAAGTTGAAGGATATTTGGATGAAACTGGCAAATATAAAACCTCAGGGACGATTTTGGCAATTTACTGAAACTCTCTTTAATTTCTGTTGTTTAATTAATTTTGTCACATGTATATAAAACAAATTATACATGCAGTTATTATAAAAAAAATTAATAGTTTTGTCACATAATTTTTATAAATTTTCATCCAACCCACTAACTCAATTTATTTTTTCTGTTAAGATGAAGGATGTTTTAAATTTTATAAATTAAGACAAAAATTAATTTCCAGTTTTTTATATAGTTCCCAGTGACCTACTGAAGTTTTTGTAACTAGGAATGAGACTCATGAACCTTTTTTGTCCAGTTGTGTCCCTATAAACATTTCTGAAACATGAGATTAATGCCAGTTTATTGAGTGAAACAATCTTTCTGTTATAGTTGATTGATAAATTGAAATTTATGGAATATGTAGTCTTACCAAAGCTGCAAGCGAACGGTTTCACCTTCGAGATACATGGTTTTGGATTAAAAAAAATCAATACCAATAGTATAGCCTGCATTGCACATACGAATTCAGAGTAAACTCATTAGAGAGAGCAACAGAGCAAAAAACATACGAAAAAAATACTAATTGGGGTTGTCATGATACTAAAATAAGTTCCTTTATTTTAAATTTTCAAGTTTTAAACCTCTATAGGGGTGCTTTGGTCATTTAAAAACTTCAAACTGTATTGAACATTTAAACTTCCACAACATAAACCAGTATAAACGTCATTTGGTCATTTACAAAAACTTCAGTAGGTCAATAGGAACTATATAAAAGAAACTGGTAATTAATTTTTGTCTTAATTTATAAAATTTAAAACATCCTTCACCTTAAAAAAATAAACTGAGTTAGTGGTTTGGATGAAAATTTATAAACATTATTTGACAAAACTATTATTATTTTTTATAAATACTGCATGTATATTCTGTTTTATATATGTGTGAAAAATAAATTAAATAAAATAATTTAAAAAAGAGTTTAATCAAATTGTCGAAATTGTCCCTGAGGTTTTTTTTATATTTGTCAGTTTCATCCACATATCCTTCAACTTAACTTAACAGAAAAAGTAATCTGGTTAGTGGTTTGGATGAAAATGGCAAAAAATGCCAGGAGTGAAGGGCAATTTGGCACAAAAAAAAAATCATTTTGGATGAAACCGACAAACAGACCTAAACCTCAGGGACGATTTTGGCAATTTACTCGTTAATTTTCTATGATAATATGATGTGGTATTTTGTAAATCCAAGTTACCTTTCTGATTATTTAGGATTTTTGCTCACCTGAGTGAGTAGCTAGAAAAATTGTTTAGCAGATACCAACTACAAGATGCAATGAATAATCCGGTTGTAATGAGAACAGATGTTAAATTTTCCTTTCAATTAAATTCACCCCTTTCTCCTTTTAATTTATTTTCAGGTGAAAGTATTATTGAATAATGAGTTGGTGCAAGGAGATTGCAATATTTACTCCAACCAAAGTAGGCAGATTAAAACCCCTTTAATTTAGAAATTTAAAATCTATATACACACACATAGAGAATGTTTGGCTAAGGTTTTTAAAACAACTTATTGACTTATTCGTTTTTTCAAAAAGCCAATAAGTCAAAATAATATTTGGATAAAGGAAAGGACTTTTCAAAATAACTTTTTGGCTAAGACCACTCGTAGTTAAGGGTTTTAGGGGCGTTTTTCCCCTAAAAAAACGCCCCACAACGCCCATCTCCCACCCCAGGGGTGTTTTTTCCAACAAAATTGCTTTTGGCGTGCTTTTTTCCACACTTTGGATCATTAGTTTTGGCCAATCACCCTTGATCTTCTTTTTGTTTGTCCAACAAGATTTTTTAATGGTTTTTTTAATTTAGTTTTATTACACCTCTTTTAACATAATACTTCACATCCTCACTACACCATTTTTAGAAAATGCCCCATAATGCCCCATAATGCCCCATTGCTGATTGGGCTGTCACATGGCGCAAAACGGCAAAGGGTGAGGACATTACTACTACACATGGTCTAAGGTGGAAAAGTCATTTTAAAAAGCTAGAATATCCTGACTTTTCAAAACTTTTTGGCTTTTTAGTTTTTCCCACTACATAAGCTAATCCAAACACCTTTTAAAAACTTTTCAAAAAGTTATAAGTTAATAAGTCATTTTAACAAAAAGTCATTTTTGAGTTATATAACCTTAGCCAAACATGCCCATAGTGTTAGGAGTAATATACAAATACTTTTTTGGTGCGAAGCTTACGAGATGAAAAATAAACACACACAGTACCATGCTTGTAAATAGCGTCACAACACTATTAAGCAAATAATTACACTACATTTCAATTAATCGTTGCACTTCACTTTTAGTTGTAATGTAATAATTATAGCAGCGCAACAAATTTTAAATGTAACAATTATTACTATCCTTTAAAATTATCGTGTAATAATCACGCTAGTGCTTTCGACACACACTTTACACATTAAAAATTATTTGTACCACCCTATATACATGTGTGTATTGTTTTATATGTTTATTATTTATTTTTATGTGTTCTAGATGTTATACACATAATGTTTTTCTATATATATTTTAGGCATGTAGGTATTGCTTTTTTGGAATAGGATTGGGATGGAACCGGAAGATTGCACTATCTGGTGGTATTTGATATTTACTTTGAAGCAAACAATCTTGTGTTAAACTTTTAATGTTTGGAATTCATTTCGATTGTGGCATGTAATTTTCCCAACTCTAATTATGTTACAAGTACACTTTAAACATTCTCGGCCTTAAATTCTTGTCTGTTTACCAACTTAAATTTATGTTCAACGTGTTGTTATAATTGGCATGTAACACCAAATTTTGATAATTGAAATTGATGTAACATAATTCACAATAATCAGTTATATAAAGGCATGAATTAATCCATTTTGCATGTTTAGAAATCCACCTCGAGCTAAGTAATGGGTCACGTACACAATAAAAGAACCCCCAACAAAGAAACCCAAAGGAAAGCAAACATATAGCAAAAATCCAGATCAATAAAACCCAACCAAACCATACACAAACCCATATACAGATATAGAAAAATGTGTTAGTGGTTGTGGACTTGTGGTTGTGTTGTGTAAATTGAAATGCATTCCAAGGCCAAAGTGGTAAGAGATGGGATCATCTAGCCCAACAAGCATAACTTACATTTGGTTCACATTACTAGTTTTTGCCCCGCCCGCGTTACGGGGCAATAAGCCGAATATTTCTCTCTCATAACATGTATGTGTGTGTTTCGGTTACTTGTACCTACTACTCATAACACAACACGATCTCAAAAAAAAATTACATCAAGTCAACCAATTAAAACAAAAACACTATCATACTTTTACTTAAAAAAAACTAAAACGATGAAAAGACTATAATTTTAAACTGTGAGCAAAATTGTAATTTTTCAGGACAAATGACCATGTACCAGGCATGCCTAGACGAATAAAAATTACACATATGTCCGCCCGCGTTGCAGGGCGTTAAATCAAATATTTCTTAGTTTCATAACATGTATGGATGTACTTAGGTTACTTGTACATACTACTTATAACACGATCTAAAAAAATACATCGAGACAATCAATTAAACGAAAACACTACCATAGTTTTGCTAAAAAAATTAAAACAATAACAGGATTTTGAGCTGGGGGTAAAATACTAATTTGTCGGGACCAATGAGCGAGTGTTAGACAACTGCTTGACACAATAAAAGTTACACTGAGTCAACCAAGCAAAATAAAACAGTACTATAGTTTTGCAAAAAAAAAAAAAGTAAAACGCTGGCAATATCATAATTTTTAACTGGGGGAGAAATCGTAATTTTTGAAATGGGAGCAAAATCATAATTTTGAACAGAGGGCAAAATCGTAAAAATATTTTGAATTGGGGTCGAAATCATAATTTTAAACTGGGGGCAAAATCATAATTTTGAGCTATGGGGAAAACATAATTTTATTTTGAACTGTGGGCAAAAACGTAATTTTGAGTTGGGGGCAAGATCGTAATTTTTAGCTAGGGGCAAAAGCATATTTTTATTTTGCACGGGGGCGAAAGCGTAATTTTAGACGGAGGGCGAAACCGTAAATTTAAACTGGGAGTAGAATTAGAAATGGGTTTTTGAACTGAGGACAAAAGCGTAAATTTTGAGCCAGGACAAAAAGATAATTTTATTTTGAATTAGGGGTAAAAACGTAATTTTAAATAAAGAATGAAACCGTAATTTTAAGCTGGGAATAAAATTAAAATAAAAATAGATTGGTCCAATAGGGACGCAAGCTGCCTGGCACTATTCCCTCAGGTTCAAAATGTATATGTAGTAATAAATATGACTGTTTTTTTTTTTTTTTTTGTCACTATCACCCATAAACACCCTTTCACTTTTCTTTAAGTTTTGTTTAAACCCCTTACAATCTAGTTAGTTTATTATTTTCCCCTTCATTTTAGATTAACTTCTGTTTACACCCCCTGCAAATTTAGTTGGTTGGCCCTTTTCCTATAACTGATTTACACTACAACCCCTGAACTTTAATAAATTATCATTCTGAGTTTTTAACGAATTTTATGTTAAAGTAATTTTTATGGGTTTTGTTTTTTATATTAACGCTCCACATGAGTTATTTTATCTACGTTCGACGTGCATTTTCGTAACGTTGTTTTTGAACCGACTGCTTGTTTATAATGTTTTTTTAAGCATTCGGTTTTTTAAACCATCCGGTGCTCATCTCTATATATAGCATTGCGACTTGTTCTTTTAATCCACGTTTAAATGACCCACTGTACTGGGTGATTGTCATGCTTATCTTTAAATATGTTTTGGTTTAGATCTTGTTCGATAACCCAACTTCCGTATACATCGACATAAAATGTGAGTTTCGAATATACCGTTACGACGTGGTTTTTTTATTGTCACGTAGCATATCCCATATCCCGTGCGTTTTACTTATTTCTATCTATGTTTCAAACCTGCCGCGGAGTGTAGGTACCCACTAGTTTAACTATTTAAGGAATTGAGGCCATAAGACTCAGTGTATTGTAGATTTTTAATACATTTCAATTCGTGTGAATAGCAGTGCAACAAACTGGCTTTTTTTAGAATCAGTTCCAGGTATGATCAATTAACATGACACGTTATCAAACAGACACACACCATGATGAACCATGTGGAATTACCGTTCGGGTCAAATAATAAGAACAAATTTTATTTACTATGATCAGCAAGTTTAGTGGTTGTAGAACTCAAACTAAAAATTAATACATGGTGTTACATTCAACATTACCTCTTAGACTTTGGTGATTTGAATGCATGTTCCTTTGTGATATTTGAGCTCGGTTATGCTTTCTTTGATCTCATCCAGTACGGCTCCATGCTTCTTCTCCTTTTTAGAAGCCTTTTTATCATCTACAGGCCAAAATTAAACATAATGAAATTAAAAAAAGAAAACAAACAACATAAAACATGTTCATGTGATCCGAGCACTTTTAACCTGTGTATTTAAGCATGTCAATTTGCGTTATATTTTACTGATATAATAATATTAACACGTCTAATCCAACATATATAAGTTTAGATGATACCTTCTGGGAAGCAATGGCAACATAGACGCTACTGACATCAACAAGAACGTGAGAGAAAAGACTAGCAAGATCGGGCATGAACTTCTGCAATACAAAGAACACTGGTAGACCAAGTAAGTGTTTAGTTTAAAAACATGTTACAAATAATAAACTCTGTACCGATTGACTATTTGTTTTTGGTACCCTCATCAATGTCTATCATCATTGATCAAAGTGTTTAAGGTCATTAGTTCACGCGGCCCCTCCCAGGTACGGTGTGAGGTTTGTCAAGCCTAATAGCGCTATCAAATAATAACATGTTGCCTACCAGGTGTAACAACCCGACTTTTCGGGTCATTATAATAAGAAATGACGAATACCATATTTCTTGCTTAATTGACTTGTACTCTCGAGACTTCGATTATCGCCATGGGTTGACTATTTTAAACTATGTTTTACAACGCATTCACAACGCTTATTCAAAACACAGTTTTCGCATTTTAACGCTACTCACAACACATACTATTTAAACGCATTTTATCACATATTACATCACTTGTTTATACTAAACGCTATCGCAACGCTATCTCAACGCAAACTCGAAACGCAGATTTACTTTTACGCATCTTTGTTATTATGTGTGTTATTAGTGTGATTACTTGTTCAATGTTATGTGGTTATATCAACGCAACGCTTACTCGCAACTCGCTTAAATGCAACGCAACGCTTAACACACGAAACAAAAGTTATAAAACTAACTCATACATCACGGCTGTCCGACTGGACATCCGACCGAATGGACATCCGTCCGGATGACCATCTGATCGGATGGCCATCCGACCAGATGCCCATTCAATACTCCTCTCCACCGTCTTAATCTCTCTCTCAGCCTATAAATAGTGCCCGTACACGCCACTGTTCACTGATGTGACAGCTCCATTCGACCAACTCGCTCCCAAGTCATTCTCAGACACTTTTGTCTCGATTCAAGGTTATTTCGTAAGTATTTCTCTCTAAATCTTGTACTTTCATCATCACTACACACTTCTTCATCATCATCTTCTCCATCAAAATCACTGATTTTCATCTTAAAATCACCTGATTTGGACCCCTTGAAGGTGACATCATCTCAGTTGTTTATGCAATCGGTTGTGTGACGTCATCTCATCAAGATTGGTTCAGATCGAAAGGATTTCCACACTAATCAACACTAATCTCAACAAGATCTAAACATTTTCAACTGATTTCAAACCTTTCTTCAACTTTTCTTCACTTTCTTCACAAAACTGGTGGAATCTAGGCTCATTCAGGCTCTCTTCTCATTCAGTAGTTGAGAACCGGTCTGAGAACGGATTCCCACCGAAGAGATGACCAATTTACGGGTGGAATATGAAACTCCATCAAGAACAGCGAATCTGATCAAATGGGGTGATTCCCATCTGATCGAGTGAGCTGGACTTGGAGTGTTTCCGTTGTTTGACACGTCGTCACGCCGTCTCCGTTAAATTTCAAACTTTTGAACTTAGAAAACTTTTGTGAAATTTTCAAACAATCAGATCACCCACTCGGGTGGCCATCCGATCGGATGACCATCTGATCGAATGACCATTCGACTAGGTGACCTTTCCCTTAAACTAATCCTTGTTCAAAACGTTTTGACCAAAACTTCAAACTACCAAACTCTTAATCGAATAGCCATCCGATCAAATGGCCATCCGTCCGGATGACTTGTTTAAATACTACAACGAAAACTTCAAAAGTTTTTGAAACAATTTACAAGCACCCACGCCTCATTCGAATAGCCATCCGTACCATCCGCTCGAATGGATATTCATCCGTTCGACCCACCATTCGACACTTATCTCATTCGACACGCTGTTTACGCACTGTTCAATGCTCATGCTCCTGTTCTATGCTCAGGCTAACTCCAACGCGCTCCCTTCAATCCAATTCAAGTCTGTGTTTACTTGTTTAAACACGCACTGTGAGTATACTCGAACCCTTTTTCGATTAATGCACTTTTGAGTGTTACATACGTTCTCTATATCAACCCACAACGTACACAACACTCAAACTCTTTTATAAACGCTAACCGCTCTTGCATGTTATACATGACTCGATGAATGCTTGTATGTTATGTTTACATAGTGTTTGTTTGTCTGACACCTTAGCAACGATAGTACTATAGTTTGGACTCAACACCTGTTTGTTCAGGGTGTTTTAAGGGCCTTACTTCACATGTTCACAGTGGTGAAAATGTGTTGCACATTCTACAACTCGCAGTCATGTCGGTTGCATGCGTCATTGTCGATAGCTTACTTGATTCACATTTCTACGTGTTACATGCTTGTTATGCGTAAACGCTTTTGCTATACTATATGCTACTCAAACTTGTGTACTCACCTTTACATTTTATGTATTCACTTTATTTTAACGTATGTGACAGGTTGATAGGATGCTATGCTTGCTGAAACGAAGTAGGAAGTCTAGAAATACGCTAAATAAATCTGAGTTGTCAGAACAGTTTACTTGTTTTTGAGACTATTATCTGGAATGACTGTTTTTACTTTATCTGTTAGTAGTATGGGATATTAACATTAAAGATTTGGTAATTTAATAGTTGTTATGGATTCGCTTGAACAATCTGTTTCGCTCAGTGCCACGCCCCAATGATGTCGCCATCAGTTGGGGTGTGACAGATTGGTATCAGAGCCTTAACTATAGGGAACTAGGAAGACTTGACCTAGTCCGGGATTCTGAGTCTTAGGATTAGCCAAGTCTATAGTCTAAGTACCAACAGACTAGCTTTGTGCGAACCCAGTAGGGTTTTTACACGAGCATACTCTTGTTCCCCTCGCTCGAACTCGCTAAAACTACATCTTCATGCGGACCCGCATACTACAGTTCCGTATGAAGTAGCCTTTCCTAAGGCTGTAATACTATTGTTGCCTTTCCTAAGGCTGACACAATACACACGTTTTCGAAAGCACCCGCATAACACAATCAAGTGATTTGGTCAAGATTAGGCGTGAAAACCAAGAACTCTCGATAAAATCGCTCACTCCACGCGAAATTTTTACTCTTAGCACGAGAATCTTTCGTTGAGTCAGGAGTGAAATCCATATCTCAACGGAAATCTCCCTCTCTTTCTCTCTGTCAATTTGGTATAGGAGCGTCTTGGGGCAAGTTGTCAAGTTAGGGGTGAAACCCGCATCTTAATGACACGTTCCACTCATTACCTTGATTTTACAAAACTCACACCAATGTCTCGTTGGATTCCAATGACTCGGGATACGTAGTAACCGAAAGGATGCGTGTCGTTCACCACTGATTGCGGTGAGAGCACAGTCTATTAGGCCAAAGCATGTACTCGAGGTTGTTGTGAGTAGTCGAATCACTTTGGGTAGTCAATACCTAACACCCAAGGTACTCTGTTTCGATTCTAAGCTCGCAATCGCTGATTTTACGCGTTACCGATTTTATGTGTTTACATGTTTATATGTTTTGATTTTGGAGACTATACGTTTTTCCGTTCATTGTTTTATTAAACACGCACAACACGCACAACTCGCACAACTTTTCACAATCTAAAAACGCTAATCGCAGATAAACTGAGAACTCTCGTACGCTATACTACTCGCTATCACTGCTCGCTTACACAACTCGCTACCACTCGCAACTCTCGAACGCGCTTCGCGGACCTTGAAAGATAGGTGAATACGTGCAAAATATGTAGGTGAATACGTGCAAAATATGTGCTTACGTGGACTACGTGCTTCTGTGCTTACGTGCTTATGTGCCTATGTGGATTATGTGACTACGTGACTATGTGCTTACTTGCTGACGTTTTCCTGTGCTTTACCTAATAATAATAATAAGGACGTTTTACGATACGCTAAACTTTATGAAACCCAAAATAATCGAATCTCGTCTGAATCCAATGACGATGTCTGCTGCAGACAATGTCGTCATTAGAATCGCACACCTCACGCGCAGCTCGCCGCAACCATGCTGACAAACGCATTGCTTCACTGGTGGCCAAGGAAATGGCTAAGGTCATACCTCATATTGTCAGTGAGATCAATGATGTCAGTAGCAAGTCCTCTGTTGAATCCAAGAGCGACTCACCAAAAGCTCCTTTCAGCTTTAAGCATTTCAAGGCATGCGGTCCTACTAACTTCACGGGTGAAGACGGACCCAGTGCTATGTTCCAGTGGTTTGACTCAATCGAAGTCACCTTCAGGCAAAGAGGATGCCTAGAAAATCTGCGTACTGTGAAAGCAACTGGAGTTTTTCAATCCAGGGCTCTGGACTGGTGAACTGCGGAGCGCAACATGTCACGACCCCCGACCCCACCCTGGATGGAATCGGGAGCCGCGAACAGCCAAGTGGTACCGGTGGTTATTTAGAAAAAACATTGCAGCGGAAATTTCATCAGAACCGTGTGTTAGGAAAAATATCAGAGTTTAGAAACACCGGATTTTATTTATTAAATAGATGGGATAAACCCATGTTTTACAAAGGTAGCTTTAATATGGGATATACCCGATTACATGAAATGAAAATTCTTAATTTAATTTAATTGATAAAATGAGCCACTTCTGTAAGTCTTGTTGATGTCGTATCCAACTCTTACTCCAATCTACTGTAATTACCTGAAACGCGTTTTAAAAAGGTTTTGTCAGCAGGAAATACTGAGTGAGTTCATTCATTTTTATAAAATGACCCTTAGTTTTAAATTACAGCATAAGAGCGATTACAGTGGTTTCTATCTTATTGTTATATGGCGCCGTGTCACCTCCTGGTGACGATGGTCATACCACTATTGGGTCCTGTCACCCAATTAGTGATGATATATCACTGTTAGGGCTTATTTGCCTAACCTGTGTTAGGGCTTATTAGCCTAACCCCGTGAGAAATTAGTAATGTGCACAATACCCCACTAGCCATTGATTAAGATTACCACGACTTACTCCCTGTAATTATAACATTTGAAAATAATTTGGGGGTATTGTAAAACAGTTGATAAAAAGAGAATGACTCACATTATAAGCATGCAGTATTGATTTAACAAGCTTCCTGATTCAAATTCTTCTGAGAATTAGCATCTACTTTGATTGTAAGTGTATGGGGTAGAGTTTAGCCTACGGATAAGATTGATAACCTAATTTAAACAATAATGCACACGAAACTAGGTAAATAACTAATACAGCATTTACGATAACTCACAAGATTAAACCCTCACAACGAATGACAAAGTGCAACACTTAAACATCCATCGGATTCGCAACGAATGACAGAGTGTACCCCGAGTTTGGGTGGCACTCAAACATCCTGTCGGATTCACGACTAATGAAAAAGTATAGCATTTAAACATCCTGTCGGATAGTTTCAATCGATCGGATATTGAATCATAGCAGCGATCGAGTTAATACCCGGTATTGTAGCAACACCTCCCTAATGAAAATTATGATTCTTAACAATATACTTTCGTTTTTGATTGATTTCTCATGCACAGACGAACTGCTTATGACCCGCTCTATTGATAGCTGGAAATTAGGTCTCACGCGGCCCGCGTGAACCTTCGGCCAAACCTTACGCGGCCCGCGTGGAAGTGTGGATCAGATCGGAGGTTGCTGAGTCACCGGTGGTCGCGACACGTGTGACGACACGTGGCCTTCATGCATATCCGGAGACCTACAAGCTGTCGCGGCCCGCGTGACCTCCCGCCTTTTCTTTACGCGGCCCGCGAGAGGACCACAAATCTTGATTTCTTGATTTTTGATATGGATTGGAGTTTCAAGGGTCCGGGTTTTTACTTACGGATCAATTTGGGACATTTTTGAATATAATTATATCACAAAGAAAAAGGGAATAAAATAGTGAGAAAAGAGAATGGACCCACTTTGTAACTTTAGGGTTCAACTAGAAAAGTCTCCTGGTATAAATTTTGGGTATAACTTCTGAGCTATTTTAAATATATATATATATATAATATATATATATATATATATATATATATATATATTTGTACTCATGTTAAGTATAGTACCCCTAATTCAACCTTGTCCCTATGTCACGAGACAGAACCCCAATGAACTTAGTCAGGCAGAGCCTTGACATGCGTTATGGGGCTCAGATCAATCGGAAAGGGTAGCGGTGATCGGGAGTTAAAACACTTAAAATAGGGCAGGGCTTTATTATTATTAAAAATAAAATAATTAAACACTAGAGAATTTTTTTTAGAAAGAAAAAGATGGAAAGGTTGGCGAAAGAAAAAGAATTTGAACAGGCGAAATAGAATCATCCTAGGCTATTATATAACCTATAAAAAGGCTATGTCGGTGCATGTCGGTCTCTTCCAATTAATTCAGAAGATGCACTTGGTTTCCTCCAATTGAATCACATAATTTATGTAATTAATGTAATTAAAAACCCATCTTTCTCACCATTTTTTCCTCTCTCTCCAACAAACTTCCATCACCACCGTCGTATCCCAGCCACCACCCAAATCCGTCCACCGCTCCACCACCATCGAATCGACCCACCACACCATCCACTGCTACAGTACAAACCGATGAACATTTCGCACCCCTCATCACTACTTGAGGCTACTCTCGCTATCAAGGGCGGACCCAAGCTTTGGCTTGGGTGGGCGGGCGCCCCCCTTGAAAAAAAAATTTAGTGTATTTTCGAGGTAAAAATCCCGACTGCACCCCTTGAAAATTTGGTTAACCCTTCGTTCGCACCCCTAGAAAATAATTTCTGGGTCCGCCACTGCTCGCTATCTCCGCTCACCGAAAATCCGCCCATCGCTCCACCACCATCGATTCGAGCCACCACACCATCCGCGGCTACAGTACACACCGACGAACATTCCGCGCCCCTCATCACTGGTCGAGGCTACTCTCGCTATCGCCGTTCACCGCCGCTCACCGCCGCGATCATCTTCGTGCTTGGTATGAAGTTTCTACCATCAGCTTGGTTTAGTTTCTGTGGCATGGCTTAATTTATGTGGTTTAATTTCACTTAATTGCTGCAAAATCAATTGACGACATATTATTATGATGGATACACTTGATTTATCATCAATTGGTATGGAGCTTTTATGATAAAGTTGCTGCTTTACATGATTTATGTGTGCTACTTAGTGTGTTGCTATAATCTTTTTTTTTTTTTTTTGCACATACGGGTTTTTATTTTTCTTGCTTAAATTCAGGCTTTAAGATTTAGTTGTTACAACACTATCTTTAGGATATTTATGTAAACATTTAAACCCTCATGTTCTTTTTGTTTTTTATACAACTAGTAATAAGACCCGCGCGCGTTGCGGTGCGGATACATCGTAAACGTCGAACGGATTAGTCCAAGCGTTATGTGATGTGTTAACCATATAATAATATGCGTTTCGAAGTATCCGACTGAACTCAATGTAACCTATAGATGTGTTGTAATTGGATTAAAATGTAAAGCAAATCGAGTTTATAGTGTACAATCATAACGTATTATATGCGACTCGACTAACTCCAATTTATACCATCAAGTCAAAACGTATTATATGTGACCTGATTCATACGTAGGAAACATACAAAATAAAGGCCGAAAGCGTATACCAAATTTACGTCAAAATGTAAAAAGAAAAGTTTAAAAGTTGAGGGGTCGGTATAAAGCATATGTGAAATAAACGTAAATTACCAAAGTATAGGTAAAAAATGCAAGTTACAAAAGTAGAGAGTAAATAAAAGGAAAATTCTATATGCAAAAAATATGAATTATAAAACTATAAGCTAAAAGTGGAAATTTTGGAAGTCAAAGAGGGGTGGTTTCACCGACTTTGTACTTTAAGTAATATAGAAATTAGTCAAAAGCTAAGGGCTAAAAATGCCAATTGTTAAAGTAGAAGAATAGTAAAGTTAGATAAGGGACTAAAATTGATTACTCTAAAAGTGGAGGGGTCGTAGCAAAACTGAGGGGCTTGAAATGAAATATTGAAAAAGTTTAGGGGAGTAGCAAAGCTGAGGGGCTTGAAACGCAAAATGGAAAAAGTTTGGGGGGTGTAAGGGAATGCCGTGGGTCACCCCACCGACATAGCCCTTTATGTTATAGTAGAATGGGTTCCTTTTGCTGTTTGTGTTTACCATACTTTCAACCAAAAACATTTTTATCTTTCTTTTAATTACTTAGTGCTTATTCATACCGATGAGGTCCCACACAATTGCTTTTAGCTTATTACCCGTCTTTTAAATACTTACTGCATACTTATAGCGATAAACTTCCGGCCAATTAATTACTTGTAGCTTTTAGCCATTGCTTTTGCCTTTACTGTCATATTACGTAACCGTTGACATGTCGTTTTCAAGAAAACGTGCTCCTGATACTAATACTAATACTAATACTTCTGTAGCAATTACTTCAGCTTCTAATTTATCTTCTTATATAGACAACGGTGACTGTCAGCATTTGTGTGAGTATTATAATGCGTTATTTTGGTATGACGAGCGTGCTATCACAACGTCTATTAATAGACTACCTAAGTACAATCAATGTTGCAAACGTGGTCGGATCAAACTTGCTTTACCCGAGGAATCACCTCCTCAGGTGAAGTGTCTTTTTGATCGGTCTGCTTTTCTTAACAACATACGGGCTTATAATTCAATGTTTTCTATGCATCATTTGGCGGATACATCGACGATTCTATTAACGACGGGTCTGGCCCATATGTATTCAGAGTTGAAGGCCAAATCTATCATTGGATTGGTAGCTTATGCCCTCCACCCAATGAGAAGCCTCGTTTCCTACAAATGTATGTCTACGACACTGATCATGAGGTTTCTAACAGGCTTCGATTCTTTTCTGATAATACATGTCCCTAACTAGAAGCTGAGATTGTTGAACAACTCATTTCTGTATTAGAGCATTGTAACGAGTTAGTTAAACTTTTCCGTACAGCTAGAGACTTATGTCGTTCCGCAGAGGTCCCAAACTTCAGTATTCATTTGTATAACAGCCAAAGCGAATTATCTTATGATATGCCAGTTCCGAACTCTATTGGCACAATCGTGTATGAAGGTGATCCTACATCTACTGACTTTGACATTATCATACGACCTAGGGATGATAACCCACATCGAGTCAACAAGTTGCATCATTTATATATGCCCTTACAATACCCTTTATTGTTCATATACGGTGAGAGTGGCTGGTCCCGTGACCTACGGATACAGCTGGAACATGGGAAAAAAATGACCATCTAACGATGAACATGTTCTACTGTTATCAGCTACATGATCGATCAGGCCTGTATACCTTATTGTTAAGAGGCGGTCGACTTTTCCAGCAATATTTGGTAGATGCTTATATTTGTATTGAGCAAAGTCGGCTAGATTACATAAGGCTAAAGCAAAACAGCTTCAGAAGTGAATATCTTCAGGGCGTTCATGATGCTATTCTTCGTGGTGACACCGAAGGTCGTGATATCGGCAAACGAACTATCCTACCATTGAAGGGGTATGGTCCCAGATCTCGTGTCAGCATCGACCGCGAGTGACCATTACCCTTATCAAAACCCCCACTTGCTAACAACCTACTTGTGCCCATGCGAGAACGCGTCGACACAAGGGTTGAATCCAATCTATCTAGTAACGAAGGAGGACTTGCATGGAACATGAGAACGGTAGAGTGATGCGACATAGCATCACATCTGGTGTATGAAAACGGAAGTATTCACAGCGATGCGGCCTCGCACCGCATCCAGTGAACACTTCTATCAATACAAGAAAGCCTTACCTTAGGCATAGAAGAAGATGAATGATGTGCGTGAAGTGTGTTATATTTTGGATGAGTATTTAAGCCCCTTTTTACACTTTTAGCCAAGTTTTAAATTTATAAAACACGATATTTACTAACACTAAACACACATATGGGCAAGTGCACCCATCGTGGACATAGTATAGTGTTGGTAAGATACCGAGGTCGTCCAAGGACACAAGAGCTTTTAATACCGGTTTATCCTCAACGTCTAATCAAATCAAAAAGTGAGAAAAATGTTTTAAACTAAGAAAAATAAAAACTAACTAAATGCTGAAAAATAAAAATAAAATAAAAACAGATAGACAAGATGAATCACTTGGATCCGACATGTGTATTAGTATAACCTTTGATTATTTTCGCACTTTTGCACTTGTTTAAGAGATTATCTTAGTTATTGTAGTAGGCCCCTCTTTTGAAGGCGACGTTACCCTCAACCCAGTAGTTTGAGTCAGCAAGGATACAATCCTAAAGGGTCGGATTATTGAAAGATAATGAATTAAGTTATTAATGCAAATTGTGGTAGGCCCCGCTTTTGGCGGTGACGTTACCCTCGGCTAAGTAGTCTGAGTCAGCAGGGATACAGTCCTAAATAGCCGGGTTATAGTATTAATAGTAGTTAACTTATGAGGGGGTCAAAGAGTTTGGATCCCCGCCATCCAATACCTATGGGCATTGAAGGAGATCCTACTAAATTTGACCCAGGTCCCAAGCAGGACCTCTAAACGCTGAACAAGGGCAAGACCCTTACCAAACCGTTCCCTTAACCCCCGACCAGGTAGTCAACATACCTCCATATTTCCCATGGAGATATGAATGGTGAAAATCTTTTATTTTATATAGACAGTAAAATAATGCCAAGACACCACGGACAAACGATAAGGAAAGATCACCTTCAACATAAGTAACTAGTTATTAAAGTCATTAATACAAAACCAAATAAAAAGTGCAAAAGATTAAAAATAAAAAGTATTATACTAAACACTTGTCTTCACCAAGTGATGTAAGAGACTTAGGCAAACATGGCCTTGATTGTCAAGAACTCTTACGATCAATCTTGGATCCCGAGACGACTCACACACTCTACGATGGACAATGGATGATGGTGGTGGATGATGGTGTTATGGTGGTGGTGGGTGGTGGATGAGGTGTGAGAGAGGTGGTGTGCCAAGGGATGAGAGAGAATGAAGCCAAGCTCCTCTATTTATAGGCTGAACAGAAGGCTGGACACGGCCCCGTGTCCGCTGGACACGGCCCCGTGCCCGTCTGACACTCTCTCTCCTCATTAATTGTAATTGCGAATTACAATTAATGCGTCTGCTGTACTTTCACCACGCCCCCGTGCCCGCTGGACACGGCCCCGTGGTGGGCAATGGAAGCTTCTACTGGTTTGTCTTTTCTGCTGCTTCCTGGGCACGCCCCCGTGTTCGCTGGACACGGGGCGTGTTCAGACTCTGTTTCTTCTCCTTTGCCTTGGGAGGTGCCGTTGAGGGTCCGGGCAGTCTACTTTTGTTCCTTTTCTTGTATTTATGCTAGAATTAGTTGTCTTTTTGCTTCTTTTGTGATTTTGAGCTCATTTAATCCTGAAAATGCAAAAGGAAGACAAAAACACTATTTTTCCAACATTAGTACTCAAAAAGGGTTAGTTTTATGCCTTAATTGATGTGATTTATATGTTGCATTTTACACACATCA